>NW_028248595.1:0-94893 GCF_964263255.1 Lissotriton vulgaris
ATGATGGATGAAATGCTGAAGTAATCATACATTCACCCTCAGTCCAAAAGTCATGGGTTAAATCCATAATTTTTCTGCTCGCTACGCCACCCCAGTTTAGACCCAGCTATATGCAAAGCAGTCTTGACCTGTGCCCCATGGAAAGAGTCCAGCCCAAACTGCCGGGCCAGGTCCTCTCTGGACCGGAAACAAGCTTCCTGGGACCGGTTTCGGGGCATCACCTTTCATCAGCCAGGCTAGCTTGAATCCAGTGGTGCAGTGAGCACGGGACCCACGTCTGGGCATACCCATCCCACTAAGGGCAAAAAGTGATATGCAAACCAATGATGGATGGAATGCTGAATTAATCATACATTCACCCCCATTCAAAAGATCTGGGTTAAATTCATTGTTTTTCTGCTCTCTACACCACCCCAGTTTGGACCCAGCTATTTGCAAACCAGTCTTAACCCTGTGCCCCATGGGAACAGTCCAGCCCGAACTGCCAAGCCAGGTCCTCTCTGGACTGGAAACAAGCATCCTGGGACTGGTTTCGGGGCATCACTCTTCATCAGCCAGGCAAGCTTGAATCCAGTGGTGCAGTGAGCAAAGGACCCACGTTTGGGCATACCCATCCCACTTTGGGTGAAAAGTGTTACACCAACAATTGATGGGCAGAATGCTGAATTAATCATACATTCACCCCCATTCAACAGATCTGGGTTAAATCCATTGTTTGTCTGCTCTCTGCACCACCCCAGTTTGGACCCACTTATATGCAAACCAGTCTTGACCCTGTGCCCCACGGGAACAGTCCAGCGAGAACTGCCAAGCCCGGTCCTCTCTGGACCAGAAACAAGCATCCTGGGACTGGCTTTCGGGCATCACCCTTCATAAGCCAGGCTAGCTTGAATCCAGTGGTGCAGAGAGCACGGGACCCACATCTGTGCATAACCCATCCCACTTAGGGCGAAAAGTTATACGCAAACAAATGATGAACTGGCGTGGCAGTTCGGGCTGGACTCTTCCCATTGGGCATAGGGTCAAGACTGATTTGCATATGGATGGGTTCGAACTGGAATGGCATGGTGAGAAAAAAAATCGAAGGATTTAGGCCCAGATCTCTGTACTGAGGTGGTTGTATGGCATTGTTCTGCATTCTGTCCATTAATTGTCGTTTTTGCATCGTTCCAATTATGCACTCACTGATACACCCGGATCAATCTGGGTTCATTCTGGACCACAGTACATTCCTAAATGTCCTTCGCCTCTTACGCCTTCTGCACAGTACTCTGTCGGATGCTCATGACCAAGTGGTAGTGTTGCTGAACATTGAGAAAGTGTTTGACACACTAACCTGGGACTATTTATTTGCAGCCCTCACTAGAATGGGGTTTGGCCCGGGTTTTATGGATTGGGAACGCACCCTTTAGCCCGCCCTGGAGGCGTGTGTTAAAGCAGGACAGGTTATCTTCAATAAATTCTTCATCCGGAGGGGTACGAGACAAGACTTCCCCTTGCTCCCCCTCATATTTGCCCAATCCATGGAGCCCCTGGCCTGCCAACTCCACTATCATGCAGCAGACTGGGACCTACATCACATAATCTCGTTATATGCCAATGACACCTTGATCTTCTTACGTGATGTGGAAAAGCCCATACGTGACATAATGCAGATCCTAGAAGATTTTGGCTTTCTATCCGGTCTGAGGGTCAACTGGCCCAAGTCTTGTGTGTTCCCACCAATGCACATACCGATTATTGACCGATTGACACACCCAGAATCATGCCCACAAAGGTGCTATTATACTTTCAAGTATCTGGGTATACACGGAAAACATCATTAACAACGAAGGCATTACCACGCGTAACGTTTACAACGGGACACTTACCACGTAAACATCTTTTCAACGCGTATGCCTTCAACGATCGTCTTTACCACGCATAAAAAAAAAACGTAGGATTAAAAGGGGGGTGGGGGGTCTCCCCCCCATAAAAAAAAGAACCCACCTTGCTGAAGAAATCAGCGTCGTTAGAGAGGAAGCAGAATAAACTTCTGCTTCCTCTTTACGACGTAAGAGCGACGTGGTAAAGGTGATGCGGGTAAAACGAATTCTGTGGTAATGCATGCGTGGAAAAGGCATGCGTTGCAACGGAATTCGTAGTAACGACATATAGCCGGTATACACTTATATCACTCTGACTGTGATCTTCTAGAGGGTAACTTGGACAAGGCCATCTGCTCCACTTTGGGGGCTCGCTTCCACTGTCCCCGCTAGGCCGGGTCGCAATGTCCAAAACGTGTAATATTACCCTGCCTGTTGTATTATTTTGCATCTCTACCCCTTGTGCTCCCTAGAACCCTCTTCCGCGACTTGAATGGATTGCATTGGAGTTAATTTGGAGTTTGAGCCACTGACGGGTGCCTCTGATGACTCTACAGGGTCCACTTACAGAGGGAGAGATGGGAGTGCCCAATTTTGATTTCAGTTAAAATGCGGTACAGCTTCAATGGCCCGTGTCCTGGTTGAGTTCCCCGACGTGCCCGGAATCCTCACTCAGCCACACAATCCTACAGTGAACTGCATTTATGCCTAGCTGTTCCGACTCTGCTTTTCACCCCCTGCGCGAATTACAACTAATTATGGTGGCCTGCATTTGCTGGCTTTGCTATATGCACTTTAAGTGCCCCACCCTACCATATTCTCCCTCCAGTCCCATGCAGGATTTGCCCCCATAACGCCGGGCACTGAGGCGAATTTATTCACACCCTTAGATTGATGCTGCTGTTGCCCAAGCAGGGCATCTATATAACAAGCAACACTCATGCT
The DNA here is from genome assembly GCF_964263255.1 of Lissotriton vulgaris. NCBI lineage: Eukaryota > Metazoa > Chordata > Amphibia > Caudata > Salamandridae > Lissotriton > Lissotriton vulgaris. Next base: position 2,811 of record NW_028248595.1, read on the forward strand.
ATACCCTGAGCTGACCGAGACATACCAACTGCAGGTGGGGCTTCTCTTATCTTACCATGTATTACGAAGGGTAGTTTATGAAAAGTGGAATGCCTGGGAGGCTGAACCGCCTTTGTCTCAATCTATGTCCCTATTATTGACATCTGACTCCACACACCACGCTGTCACGCTCATGTACTCTACCCTCAACATTACTTCTCTTGCTCACACACGAGTCCGGAGCTTTCTCTAGTGACATTTATGACTGATCACAGGGCATAGGGTTAACATGCCTGCTACAAAGAACGTGTCCCATTAACATCACAAAGTGCATATAATATAAATAGGTCAATGGGTTAACGGTTTTGTCAGAGATCCTTTACTTACTTGCAGTTTTACAAGTTAAAATCTTAATTTTAGGCAGTGAGCTATTAACTGCCATCAAAGAGCTGCATGCAAACTTCAAGGAAAATATTAGAGCTATATATTTTTTGCCCAGACTTTCGTTGTCCTAATATTGCAAAAAGGGGTACATTTGGGTAGAAATCAATTCTCTTTATTAAAGAAAACCCCTAACATTTGTGTTACATTTTTAAATTCTGAATGTGTGCTTTTCCAGTCCAAGGTCTCTTAAACTATACTGCCCACCAGTATGGATGACATGCGACTCCTACCCCTTGAGGCCTCTATCTTATGTAATATTTCCTTTATACTGATTTTCACAGCGATGATTGATTGTGTCTGTGCAATGCATGGGTGATGTCAAGTTTTCTGACATCTTAAACTGGCATGAGTGGCGCTACAAAACGAAATGAATCTAAGAGACAGTGGTTATGGAGACTTGAGGGGCACTGTCAAATGGTGCTAGTGAGGAAATCCGTGGCGTAGGTGGTCTTGGGGGGGGGGGGGCAACAAACATTGTCGCACAGGGCACCACCAGTGCTAAAGCCAGCACTGTCTCCACTGACTTCTAACTGAGTGCGGCTCACTAAGGACGTCTCCCGTAATCTCAGGTTTCGCTTTACCCAGTTTAATTATATTCACCATACTTATCCTTCCCCACTACGCATCCAGTGCATGTTCCGAGCGAGTTCCCCGGAATGCCCACTTTGCAGGCTTCAGGACTCAGAATGTATACACATGGGGCCTCATTCATGAGAAATGACGCATCACTGCGTGAAAGCAGCGATGCGTCACTTCTCCGTGCGCACTCCTTGCGGCATTCCTGATTCGTCATATTTAATGTATAATGCATCATGTCGCATGGAGTTACAGATACGTCAGTATTTCTGACATATCTGTAAGCGCAAAAGTGACGCATTGCTGGAGTGTGTCACAAAAGTGACGCAACTCCAGCAATGCGTCCTTTCACATGGGGCAAGCCCCATGTGAAAGGGACTGCGTCAGTCTTAAGCCTGCTGTGAGGCAGGCGCAAGATTTTGACGCAACGGCGTCCTAAAAGTGACGCAGTGAAATCTTATAGATTTCTGTGCATCACTTCTAGGACCCTTCCTTGCGTCAATACGCCCCCCTTGCATACATTATACCTGGCGCAGGTATAATGTGGCGCTGGTGTTTACAAAGTGACGCATCTACCTAGATGCGTCACTTTGTAAATATGGGACAACAAGGCGCATTTTTTACTCCACTGGTGCGTCACAAAAAGTGAGGCAACGGCGGCGTAAAAGTGATGCACGGCCTCATAAATGAGGCCCATGGTATGGACTTGTGCTCCATTATTGCAGTCGTGACATCGCTGGTGGCAGAATTGGCCGTTCACCCCCTCGCTCCCTCTACTGAATCTTGCTTATTGGGGCTGGGGCTGCGGCTGCGTGCAAAAGGTGACAGACACATCATTTCATCGACCTAGCCTTCATTCTGTATAAATGACATATTGCCATGGCATGGAAATCCCTTGGCCCTCCTGAGGTTCGTAGCTGGCTTCATGTATTGCTGACAACGACTAGGGCTGAGCCCCATACCAATCCAATCCAATCCAACATTTCTTTATTTCGGCCATTTAGACCATAAAAGCTACAATAAAAACATTTAAAAAGGATAAAAACATATAATATAAAGGAAAGAACACAGTGCGGTGGACTAGTTGAATCAGTTCATAATGGACTTTGAAATTAAAACCCAGTTAGCTACAGTTCAGTGCAGTTCATTCCACAGTTGGGAGTTAAAAATTACCCTTTCAGTATTTTTCCCCTTATCTGCCAAATGGCCATTAGGTACTTGGCTACAGCAAAGACGATAAAGTGCAAAGTGCTTGTCTTCAGAATTCTATACGATTCTAAATAATTTCTGAAGCCCAAATTCCTGCATAATGGGACTAGCCAGTACTTTCTCGGTTTACTGTAGGCAGGGCAGAAAAACAGCACGTGTAGATCGTCCTCCACATTCAGGCTACACCCAGGGCAGATTTTGTCGCCCAGCGTTGTCCATTTGCTTGTAAAGGATTTGAGGGACAATGTGCTGAACCTCCACTGGATAAAGAGTTTCCTTGTGGTGATGGAGAATATGATGTCCATGTATCCTTCAAAGCAGAAAGAACTTTTGGTGAGCAAGAATTGTTCGGTAAGGGTACCAATTTTCGGGGCACACACGCGCAAAATCAGGCTCTTGTCTTTAAAAATCTTAGTGAGCCTTTTGCGGGATAAACCTAAACAACCTCCTTCAGGGTTATCCCACAGATCAGACAGACCCAGTCGATAGAATTCCCGTTTCACGTATGCCACCCATGGAATTCTGTCGCAGATGTTAAGACTCAAGACGTGCCTAAGATCTTGCCTGTAGTGGGATAGTTCACTAGTGGACCACAGTCTGTGCCAAAACCTTAGCGGCTTTAAAGCCAGTTCATCTTCTATCGAAGAGAGCCCCAAGTCAAATCTCAATGGTAGCAGGGGAGTGCCTTGTGGTAAGGCCAGCAAACGCCTAAGGAAGTAGTTTTCCACCTTAACAAGTTCTGTCCCAGCATTGTGACCCCACAACTCGGCACCATAGGTTGAAGCTGCTCTGGCTTGGGTTTTGTACATCTCCAGGGCTGGACTAACTGGTTTGAAGGTTGATGAGTTCGAGACCTTCAAAATTGCCCCCACTATTTGGGATAACTTTAGACGGGATCTTGCTATCTGTGTGCCCCAAGATAGATTTTCGTGTAAAGTTACCCCCAAGTACTGAAATGTTCTAACCCTTTCCAGCCTGACCGATCCCAAGGTTGGATTGGGCCTGGTGTTTTATGAGGGGTTAAATACCATGAATTTGTTTTTTTCTGCGTTGATTTCGAGGCTGTGCGCCCTGCAGGAATCCCCAAACCCATCTAGAATCCATTGAATTCCCATCGGGGATTTGGAAAGCAGGAGCGTTTCATCGGCAAACATGATTGCCGGAACCCTCCTGCTTGCCAACCTGGGGGCATCGTTATTCCTGACGTTATCCAAATAGGATATTACCCCATTTACAAAGAGGCAAAACAGGGTCGGTGCGAGGACACAGCCCTGTCTTACCCCCCTGCAGACAGGAAATCTAGATGGCAAAGCCCCCTACCTCCCACACCTGACCTGGGCAAAGTTGCCATCATGGAGCCTGATTATTGCCTGTAGAAGCTGGGGGGGGGGGGGGTGCCCAACTCCTTAAGCACCGCCCATAATTTTGTGCATGGTACCAGGTCGAATGCGGACCTCAGATCCAAGAACACCATGTACAGACTCCCCCTCTCGATCCCCACCGTCTTCCAGTAAAGGATAACGAGGCGAAAAATCTGATCCATGGTGGACGTGTTTTTCCTGAAGCCTGCCTGAAGCGGACTGAGGATCGCATTGTCCTCCATCCAGTTCAGGAGTTGGTCTAGCAGGAGACGGGCGAAGAGTTTCTGAGGTACGTCTATAAGGCTAATCGGCCTGTTGTTGACTGGGAGCAGAGGAGAGCCCTTTTTAAAGATCGGTACTATCTCTGCCCCCAGCCAAGTGCAGGGGATTTCCATCCCACTTAGAATGGAGTTAAAAATAATGTACAGATAAGGACCCCAGATCTCTGGTTGATGTTTAAAAAAATCTCCTGGGAGTTTGTCAAGGCCTGGAGCCTTACCCGACGCTAGTTTCCCTATGGCATTTAGTACCTCATCCAATGTCAGCACTAATTTTTCATTTGGATCAGAGGGGCTGTCAGGAACTGACTCAGTTGAAATTACAGCGGAGTCCTGGTACAATGTGCTAAAGTGGGATTCCCACCTTGAAGCAGCAATGTTTGGCTCCACAGCCGATTTAGGTTCCCCCGCACCTGTGTGGACTAGTGACTAGAATTTTCTTAAATCCTTGGTGTCTAGTGCCAGTGATAGGTCATGCCACCTATCCCAATCCCAATCGAACTTCGCTTGGGCGATGGCTTCCATGTATTTCTGTCTCATCTCTGCTAGTTTCTTTTTATTGGCACCGGCCTTGACCATAAGGATCAACTCTGTTTTAATCTTTCTGCACGTGGAATTATACCAGGCAGAGGTAGGTGTCCTCTTCTTCCTGTTCGTAGTCTCAGGATAGGGAACCTCACCTTGACTTCCCACTAGGTCTGTATGAATGTGGCCCAGTTTCTCATTAAAATCAGTAGCTTTGGGTTTGTTAATCAATTGTTCCATTTCAACTAATTTGGGGAGCGCCAAATCATAGATTTTTGTGTTGCACTCTAGTGAATTGACTATTTTCCCCCATCTCACCCTTCGTCTGTTATTTGATAGTGTAAGGACCCTGTGTCCTGCCTTGATTCATTGGATAACGTGCCATCTTGGGGCCCTGGGTGTACCATGTCCAAGCAGAGCGCATTATGATCGCTGTCTGCTCTTTCAATCACCCTAAAATCTACAACCTTGGGCCACATGCTTGTAACAACAAAAATGTAGACCAAACGAGATTCCTGGTCCTTCCTATTGAATGTGCACAGTGAAGGGGTATCAGATGATAAGCGCCCATTACAAGCCCTCATAGAGTGGTTCAGGGAAAGGGACATAATCTGCAGCGCTAGGGGGGACCATGATTTCGGGTTAGGAGATTGACAGGGGGGAATCCCCCAGTACTCATCCTCAGCTGATAACACACCCTCCTTTAAACCTTTTAATGGTTCAAAGTGGCAGTTAAAATCCCCACCCATCAGTATCTTACAGTCAGCGGGTAGTAGTCCCAGGAATGAAGATAGATCATCTAGGGTGGGTGATTCCATGGACACACTTACTGGGCGCGAATACACATTCACAATTGCCAGGTTGTAGGCGTCCGGCCATTTGAGAAGAGCACATTGTATGTCGTCAGAGCGAGTTGGAATTTCCTCTGCTATACAGCCAATGTGACTGGCCACCCAAATAGCAAGACCGCCGGAAGGCCTTCCTTTGCCACCTCACCTTGCATGGACATAGAAAGTTGCAAAGCCCACCCTGGGGTAAACTTCCCTAGCCCAAGTCTCCTGAAAGAGACAGATATCATTACTATCTACTAGGGACCCCCAGTCACTAGAATCTACTTTATTGGCGATGCCTGCAATGTTCCATGATAGGACCTTCATCTTTTTCTGGCCTGAAATAGGTGGCATTTCCTTCTCTCTCTCACCATCTGTATCAGTACATGGTGCTGTATCAGTACATGGTGCTGGAGACACAGCCGTAATTGCCTGTCCATCTTGGGGCTCCAGATCATTTACTTCATGTACGGTTCTTAAAGATTCTTCAATTGGGGCGCCCTTCCTACTAGAGTATACTCGTTACTCTGCTAATACATGAGCAGGGATACGGTTTCCCATAACAGTGGCATCTATCCCTCTCCCCAACGAAGGAGTGCGTGAGACTACCCCATTGCTATTCCCAGTGCGTGCTGCCCTTGGAAGTCAGTCAACGCAACTAAATCTATTGGCATGAGCCCCACACTCTCAGGTTGGCTCGCAAGAGCGATGATTCCCACGCGGGAGGTGAGATATGGGATAAGTTCCTAACAGCAGTCAAATCTAAGTATGATGAATGCCCACCATGAATCTTCACACACTGAACACTCCTACATGAATACCACCTCTGTTTGATGTTCAGTCAGACTCAGCGATGCTCTCCCCCATGCCCAGCACCATCTTCTTCAAAACTACATTTGCGCACAACCTAACACAATTCCCCCACTGTGTGCTATTCCCAGCCCTTACCCACGAAGCAACCAGAGGCAATTACTTTATATCCCTGTTCTAGTTGGTGGGTGACGTCCTTTCTGCAGGTCAAACCACAGTCTACTCCCTCTCTAATAGTGGGACACTTGGATACACGAATCACTAGACCCTCTCTTACAAATATCATGGACCACAGAGCTCTCACGCTGTTATATTGTTATCCCCCCTCCCCCTCTTCCCTCTTCCCCTTTCCTATACCTTTTCCCTTAACTAGCTCTTTCCGGTGGTCAATTAACCAAATACACGAATGATTGCTCCGCTCACAGCATGTGTCTGATAACTCGAGTTATATACGCCATGATACTCATTTGTGTGTGCTTGCAACCCCCGCAATGTGTATTTTACTGTTCATAGATGACCATGTTATCCCACATTGTCATTAAAAAGATATTCCAAAACAAAAAAAATTATATTCCTCTTGTAATGACTGATCTGACTCTGTGGGTGTTTTTTGTCCGAGAGACCCCCCAAGGAATATTTAGAGGAGCTCACACAGCCTGTTCTATTTGTGAAATTGGTGAAGCATCATACTTGTGCAATGTATTTTCAACAAAGGTGGTGGAACTGATTGCCCTGACTGACATCCCATGTTGTCTGGTTAAGGAACCGAAGGGCATATTATTAAGGAACGGTGTTAAAATGATCACCGCTTTAGCGGCAGGAAACTGCTGCTAAAACGCGATAATGGGCTTGATAATATGCCGTAGAGAATTCCAATAGAAGCCCATGTTAACACCAGAACATGGGCTTCTATTGGGATTCCCAAGGGCATATTGTCAAGCCCATTATCGCCGCTTTAGCTGGAGTTTCCTGCTGCTGAAGCGGCGATAATTTTAACGCAGTTCCTTGATAATATGGCCCTAAGTGTTATCTATACTAATATAATAAAGAGAGACCCCAAACCTTTGAGGCGGGTAATCTCAGGAACCACAGCACCAATCACAACACCCAATACAGCTTTGGAAAGGGCAGTTGCAGCAGAAGGACATAGGCTATGAAGACGCCCACCATATACATTTAAAAGGTAAAAGAACCGTGCCAGCAAAGTAGTCCCTTGTGGGCGTGTCTGCGTTGTGCTGTGGGCGTGTGCTGGGGGGCGTGACAAACACTGGGGGCGTGTGGTACGTTTCGCCCTTCATGCCATGTCTCATATCGTGTGCTGTGGGTGTGTGCTGGGGGCGTGGGCGTGTGCGGGGCGTGGGATTATGGAAAAAAAGCGAGCGTTGTGCCCAATATTTCATTTTTTTTTCTTCCCAGGTTCTGTACATTCCAGCTCCGGGTGTGCTTGCCCCGTACTCCCAGTGATGTGCGCCTGCTTTACTGTATGGAGGTCAGGCATGGCGCTATTTCCAAGGGCCGGAAGGAGCGCAAACAGGGGCATTGTGCAGGAAATGTAATCTTGCCTTAACTTCCGGTGACGCCTGAAGCGCACACTGGAGATTTTCCACTTCTGTTGCGCACAGGCCTCGCGCCACGCACATTCCGTACACAAGTCCCGCCGCCACGGAAATAGCAAGAAAGGGACTATCCCTCCCCCGGGAATATGTGATGATATTCCGCAAAACAACAGCCCGCATACCATCACTCCGCAATTTTTATAATGCTGGACTATTACTCCGCAAATACAACATTTCTAAAACTTTTACAACGCATATGACTTTATCACGCATGCCATTATAACGCAAATGCGTGTGTGGTAAAGTCATATACATTGTAAAAGTACATTATTAAAACATCAAATATATGTTTTTATATATGTGTATTTATATATATATATATATATATATATATATACACATTTTTTAAATTTAATTAAAACATTTATTCTTTTAAATTGCATTATTTATATTATTTTTATTTATTTTATTTTATTACCCTTTACACCCTAAAATCTAATCCCACCCTGCTCCCTTGAAATACCCCTGCACCCCATAATCCTAACCCACCCTTACTTCTTAAAATACCCAACACTCTTAAACACTAACACATCTTAACCCTATAAATATCCCCTTTACCCCAAAACCCAAACTTATCCCTAAACCCTAAAAATACCCCTGTACCCCAAAACCCAAACCTAGCCCTGAACCCTATAAATAAGCCTGTACCTCAAAACCCAAACCTTCCCCTGAACCCTAAAAATACCCCTGTACCCCAAAACCCAAACCTACCCCTGAACCCTAAAATACCCCTGTACCCCAAAACCCAAACCTAGCCCTGAACCCTTAAAATTTCCCTGTACCCCAAAACCCAAACCTACCGTTGAACCCTAAAAATACCCCTGTACCCCAAAACCCAAACCTAGCCCTAAACCTTAAACATAACCCTGTACCCCAAAACCCAAACCTGCCCCTAAACCCTAAAATACCCCTGTACCCCAAAACCCAAACCTAGCCCTCAACCCTAAAAATACCCCTGTACCCCAAAACCCAAACCTAGCCCTGAACCCTAAAAATACCCCTGTACCCCAAAACCCAAACCTAGCCCTGAACCCTTAAAATACCCCTGTACCCCAAAACCTAAACCTACCCCTGAACCCTAAAAATACCCCTATACCCCAAAACCCAAACCTAGCCCAGAACCCACAAAATACCCCTGTACCCTAAAACCCATAACTATCACTAAACCCTAACACAAAACTATATCTGAACCCTTAACATACCCAAACACCCCAAAACATATACCCCTATACCCATACTTACCATATCCACACATTAAAAAAAACATGCTTTTACCATTCATGCATTTACAACGAATTTCGTTGTAAATGTATGTGTGGTAAAAGCATATAAAATGTAATGCCAGGCGTTATAATGGCATTGCGGAGTCATGGTACTTTCGTAATGAAAGTATGCGGAGTGATAGTATGCAGAAAGAAAGTTGCGGAATAATGGGTGTTTACCCTCCCCCGGTAAGTACATTGGTGGCACGCCGGCCCACATCTCCAGCAACATACTCATATTTTTTCACCACCCATTTGAAAAATGCACAGTTCTCTCTCATTTATGGCCAGCACCGAAATAGACTTTTAGGCACACCTCCCGCCACAGGTTCTAGAATTACGAACTTTAGAGCTGGGGAGCTACGTTCGAATCTCGGCATCAGCTCAACATCCTGTGATTCCAGGCAAATCGCTTTGTCTCCCCGTGTCTACCACAAATTAATGGGTTCTTCTGTAATGTAAATTATGCTCATACCATGTTGTCCAGTTCGCGCTATATAATATTGCAAGGAAAAATAAAGTAGGGAAACTCGAGTTCACACACTACTGAACGCGCACTCTTAAGTGCATCAGCAGTGCACGGTGAATCAGAGCATTTCACAGGCCTGTCACAGATAATAAATGCTATCAAAACGAAATCCTGTAAAACAATATACTACTGTCCGGCAGCAATTCATACCCGGACAACGTCGGGACAGGCTGCTAGTAATTTATACAGACAGTCATTATGGAATTGGAGAAGTAACGACTGTGGGCAGTTATGGCACTAAGGGGCTTCATGTCATCCTCTGGCCCACCCATCCATAATGGCACATACATTTTGGATTTGTTACAAGCCATAGAGCAACCCAAAGAGATATCATCTGTAAAGTGTATTGCTCATAATCCTGATGATGATATGGTAACAGAAACGGGGAGCTCCGTGAAAACTTATTGGCTGCCAGTTGCTTGGAAACCTACCTCATTTTGACTTCTTAAGGACGCTCTCACTCTCTGCCTGCTCCTCGTGCTGCTGCACCGGGCTGTGGGCTGCGTTCACCGGTCTCCCCCGCCGCCGCATCCTCCATCTACGCGGCCGCCGAGGGGGGGACCACAGCCCCCAAAATGAGGCACTTAAAGCACCGGAACTCCCTCCGCGTCGCGGGGCACGCGCTGGCGGCGTCGGGCTAAGCCCGGGCAAAGGGCGGGCCCTCTGTGGCCCTCGGAGGCCAGAGGAGGCCAGGCCGGGCCCAGTCTCTTTCCCCTTTGATGCAGGATACCATATACTCTGCCACAGTAGGTACATTGAATTTCAGTACCAGTATTTATTGATCCACTGCCATATTGCTCCTGGTTGCTTGTATTACTATTGTACCAGAGTGCACATCGCAAACTAGTACAGAGGTGTTTGGGAACATGTCGCCAAGGGGTGTCAAGGGTGTTAAGGGAAGGAAATCACCAGTGGGAGGGTCCATGAGGGGGACCATCGATCAGTATAATACAAGGGCGGCCTCAGCGCTAGAAAAAGAGATTGCCATCACTGAGCCCCGACTTTCTACAGAACTCCAGAATAGACGCTCTTCGCTAGGACTACTCCTTCTAGCGACCACTCCTAATTCGCCCAATGGGAAGGAAAAATCCACACACAGCGATATTAGTGCTCCCTCTCTACTCCTTGATGCTACAACAATATCTGAGCCTAGAAGATCTCATAGTAACAGGAATTCTGGTACAGATCCCACACTGAAGAATCCCTGATACTTCACCCTTTAATGTCCAACCCAAAGAATAACTCTCAACCCTTAAGACAATCTAAAGGGCACACATTAAAGAGAAAGAGGGGGGAAACAGACATAAGGGCAGGCAGGCCAAACACAATCTCTTGGAGACTGTACAGCTCAGCGAGAGGAACTCCAAGCATTCAAGATGGCGCTTGAAAATACCGATCGCGAATTCCCCACACTCATAGTGTGCGATTCGTATTACTGCGTTCAATTTTACAATGAATACTTGCAGAACTGGGTTCAAAACGGTTTTAAAGATGCAAAAGGTGGCACAATCAAGCATAAGTTGCTTTGGGAACAAGTAGTTCAATTACAGAAAGAACTACAAAAGACTCATGTGATTCATACACTGAGTCATCAGCATGATCGCTTTCACGTTGCAGGGAATTCATTGGCTGATGAAGCCACGAAGGCAGCTGTGCAAACGGCTTCTGTAGCTGCAATCACTTGTTCTAAAACAAAAATAGACGGCGAAATAATGTTAGCTGTCAATGCCACAAGCAAAGGCAGCAGAGCAGTGTTACCTTTAAAATATCCACTTGAATATTCATACATAATTGATGCAAACTCCGTTCCTTTTGCTCGAATCCCTGGAGTGGGGGATAGAGTAATTCCAAACAGGAGACGGAGAGGTGTTTTGATACAAGAAGCACATATGGGAGAGGGTCTGATACATCGAGGGATCTCCAAATCTATATTAGAATTAAAAGAGACGTACTGGTGGCCAGGGATGAATGCCCACATACATGACTACAGTATAGCCAGCCCAGTACAGACACCATTGTTAGACAGCATTAGACTATCTACACGCAAACGTCACTATGGACGAATGCGGTCCCACAACTATTAGGACAGATTCATTTGGATGTGGCCTCAGCGCTCAGCTGAAGCCCGAACTGTTATAAAAGATTTGCGAGTCGTTATTTACACATACACAATCGGCACACTACATTCTGACCAGGGTCCTGCGTTTAGCTCTCGACCTTAAAAGAGGCCATGGCCAGTCTGGGCGTTGCATTGCCGTACTCAAGTCCATTCCATCCTAAGGGAACTTCTGAAGTGGCAATAAAAAACCGAGATCTAAAGCAATCTATAACAGCTAGGGCATTAGGCTCGGATGACGGGTGGGTCAAACATCTAATAAGTGTGCAACGTAGTTTAAATAATCTGCCAAGAAATTCTCTGGGTGGAATCACTCCATATGAAATCCTTTTTGGTACTAGAATGATTGTCGAGGATCTTGATCGTCATACTTCAGTGGTAGAACAAAAACCCTTTGATATCAAAGACCGTTTGGCTGTTTTACAGGACTTAAATGAAACAAGAAGTCTAAGCAACACATTACAGAAGCCAATGAGCACTGATGAAAAACCACATGTCCCAGCAAGACCTGTCTGGATTCCAAAGAATGGGGATCTAGTCATTGAAAAGATCGCGGATAAGAAGGAATTTGGGCCTTCTTACAGAAAATCAGTACCTGTGCTAGCAATCCACGGATCAAGAACAGTGTTACTGCTGGCCCTTGTTGGCAGAAAGGAGAACCGGTTTGTATATATCGACCTTGTAAAACCACATCATGTGGCGGATAATAAGTAGTAGGCCCAGTGGACTCCAAAGATGTAGCAGACGACCAAATCTTGCTACTATCCAAGCGGTTCAAACTGAGAGACTCATCACGTTTGAAGAATCTGCAGTAAGAAAAGAAGGACTATGCAACAAAGACATGGAATTTTTCCCTCTTGAGGCCCAAATAACAGTTCGTCAAGACTCTCCTGTCTACAATTATATAGCATCTGACTATACTAATATGACAAGGGATCAAGTAGCTCCAGTGATTTCAAGTAATCCTGATGCAATACCAACAATCGACAGAACTGCCTCTGGCTATTTCATCAACTTTGATACGTTTTCTGAGGATCACAGTGAGCTTGAAACAACGCCAGAAAATGAAACCTTTAAAGAACAAGTAACAGAAATCTTTCATCAACTTGAAAATACATATCTGGTATCACCATGGGTTGAACTTTGGATTAGGTTAGGCGTACTTTTTCTCCTACTTTGGCTAATTCTTGTATTAAGTTTGGGATTGCTGATAAACGGGAGATATAGTAAAATGGACAGAGCAAGTAAGAACATCAACTTGAAGCTGAAGCCATACAAATCATGTCATTGTGAACAAATAGACTTGTCATTAGTAAACATCACAGCAGTTCCTATACCTGGTGGTATACCATGGGACAGAACTGAATATGATATTTATGGTCCTGCAGAGCTGTTGAAGATTCCACATCAATGTAAGGTTTCCTTGAGTGACTTTGTTTCACCCAGAACATTTTCTGATGATTGGGACTTTTAGACTGTTAATAATATGATGACTAATACTAAGCAAATTTATTCTGCGGTCTTTCATTCTCAGTTGTCGACTTTAGGCTTTGACTTTTGGAAAGACAACATTGAGATAAAAACTGTCGGTGGCACAAAAGATTGGCAGGTGCAGTGATTAGAAGCTTTAGTTAGAGCCTGCATCATCCCAGAACAAATAATGTTTCTAAATGACACTGTTCAACAGACATCCTGTCTTGGCCTAGCCAAGATAAAAGACTTAAACAAACCATCCATACCTAAACCCACACCTGATAGTGATGACACTACAGATGAGGAGGTAGACGAGAAATACATTTTACAACAAAACAGATCTGATACTGATTGGAAAAAATTGTTAATCTGGCCCAAAGACATACATAACTGTCAAGATAGATTCCTGAACAAGACACAAGGGTTCACAATCACTAGGCCAGACCCAAGATATGTCCAAAGACAACATCCAGGGTTAGTAACAACATACAGTGTAGGAAAACTGTGCCTTGAGTGGCTACAAAAATCCACACTACCAGATATAAAACATCACTTAACTTTACTTAAAGATGGCGTTGATTTGAGAGACTTCTTACTAGGACCTCGCAAACCACATCATAAACGTTTCATATACGCCAGTATTTATGCTGCTTATAATGAAGCATGGAAAATCACGGAAATGGAAACTGCAGAACGAATACGAGAAATTGATCGTATTAATTTAGAGAAATCTTTCTCTGTAGTTGATAATGGGTTAACAACTCTGTCATCCAGAATTTATTCTTTGGACAGTATTGTATCCTCTGCCATAGCCATAATGGAACAGGACTTGCTCATGTTACTACATGGACAGTCTCAATTGCGTTCTATAATGCTGCTAGGTTGGACGTTACAAAACCTTCGTTCAGGCCATGTGCCTAGGCGTCTAATCGACACCATGTCATTGTTTACTGGATTTAACCTTACAGATAAACAAATCTCTTTGGCGCAGAGGGGAGCAGACTATACAGTGCTGAGCATAGAAAAACTGGAAAGATTACCATGACCGTTTCTGAGAAACCAATCCATAGAATGGATAATACATGGCACCATTACCTTACCTGTGTCGATTTTCGATTTTCAATATTACTTGAAACACATACCAGCGGACCTGTATAAAAGGTTGGGTAAAGAATACATAAAGTCGACCTGGGATTTACCATACACACACACAGATGTTGGAGTGGGTGGAATAGAAGTATTTCTTAGTGGTACAAATTGCAAAAGCATTAAAGTATTAATTTACACGGAGCCTGCAATGGTTCTTCGACCAACTTATCCTGCCACCTGCAAGGTTCTCCGGCAGCGGTGATAGATCCAATTTTTAGGCAGCTTTCCAATGGTAGCTACATAATGTTGAATGATCACAGCTTTTGTGGAATGATGCCAGGAATAGCCTATCTCGTAACTGTGTCAGCCAGGGTCACTTGTTGTATGCATGTATTGTTTCCTAAAACTAAGACAGACGGGGAGTCGTTGTTATGGCCTTCAATGACCATCTCTTCTATATGAATTGATACTTAAAGCAGAATGAAAGCCATTCTTTTACAACAAAACTGTGCCACTGACCTCGTCCAAAGAGACGTATGATCTGCAAGTTACAAGGTCCTCTGCAGAGATACATGCCCTAATATCGACAAACTGCCCCATACATTTCGTAGAAATGTTAGGTCGTATGTTAAACATGTCTGATACCAGTGGTATTGTACATATATTTAAAACAGTTTTTTCAGGACTGTTAGCACCCTTTGAAGCAGTCCTAGGCATTTTTCCAAACTTCATGCACTCTGTGTTGGGCGGCCTGCCTCTCATTTTGGGACTCGTAGCAGGAATGCTATTTTTGTTCCTTTTGCTCCGATATGGCAAGTACAGTCACCAGCGACACCCAGATTACCATGAGGAACACTCTTTTGGCAATGCAATGTCGTGAACGCATGATACAGATTCTTAGCTTTTTTCATTTGGGAGATCTGAATACCACATGGTTCCTATCATTCAGACCAATCTGGCAAGATTGCATCTTACCTGTTCTACGATGCCTGCTATGTGGAGAGGAATGCGTGTTGGATATCTGTCTAACACTCCCATCAGCACTGCCAACAGATGTTGATACTTTGCTTCGTTCGGCAATGGCTCATGCATTGTGTTGTCCCCAGCGGCTGCCAATCCTTATGGCGGCATTCATTGAGATCTCACAGACGCAAACTGCTGACGGTGAGATACGTGGATCGACAGGCACACAGGTACCATCTCCATCTCCTGACGGCGATGCTTCACATTTCTGTGCAATCGGTCGCCTTAATGAAGTAGTCCAACTTCCACCTACTGTAGTAGACGATTTCTTTGCCAGCTTAGAAGAATTAATGTTTTCTCCTAACAACAAGAATGACTTTTGAAAATTAGCACACAACTTTCTATGAACTCTGGGTTCGACCTTCGCTTTTCAAAAATAAAAACTTCTAACTTTAGAACTCTATTTTTCTACGCTTTGATTTGATATTTTCTAAAATTAAAATTTTTGGGCACAAAGTAATCTGCTTAAAGTAGAACTATTCTTAGAGAACAAGAATTCTTTGAATACTTCCTAGAGACAATATTTGACCTTGTCCACAACCAAAACAGTTTATATATTCTGTTATGAAATGGTCTCGACCTTTTCTTCTGTAATTAAGAGCCATTTCATAAATGTAATTTCATGACTCATTCGGATAGCATTTCCAATGTCATACTATATGCTTTGAAAGAAACCATTGCCTTTACAAATGCGTACAGCACGAATGCTCATTTTCATGTACAACCATTTCAAATGCATTATGTGTATTTTGGGTGGGATTGTAAACACATGCTTTAGATATGTTTTAAATGCTTAGAATTTAGTAATGTCGAACATAATAAAGTGGAGTGGGTGTTTTTATAGCGTAATTTTAGGGTAATTTTCCCAATTCATGCCCTTATATAGGTACAAATCACCTTGCCCTAATATAGGCATAGAAATCGTAACCATATTTAGACATAGCCCTAGTCCATGCAGTCCAAATACAGGCATGAACACTTCCACTAGTTCCGAAAAGTCACAACGATTTCTTGGAAAACTCAGCTCCAGCAGCCAGGGACTTCCCCCTGCTTGAATATTGATTTGTCCAAGAACTCATGGAGTTTTCAAAGAACTACCATTCTTTGATGACGTTATTATGTCCAACTTTACATCAAACCAGGCACCTTCAAGGTATAAATATGCCCACACTTGCCCTAGCAAACACACAGTGGTTTGGAGCAGCTCAACTATCCGCTTGCCCGACACAGCTCGCTACAGCAAGTGCAGAAGGAAGCTGACCCTCCATCTGACGCACTGACAGAGGCTGCCTTTCTCTCACTGAGAATCCAGCTCCAGTGTTTCAAAGCTCCCCTTGTGGGGTGTTGGGAAATCAAGTCCCGAGACAGAGATACCAGACCTCCTTCATTCTAAACCAAGGTACGGAGCTGATTAGACCATAAGAGAAATCTTGGATAGATTCTTGGCAAAGAATACTGGACCTATGCTACACCATACTTACTTCTTCCCTCGTACTAGACTTAGGTCAGGTACATTGGGGTAGGCGTATTTTAGTAGCACCAGTTGAGTACTTTTAGTCTTTGGTATTTATGTATGTATTTTATGGCTTAGAAACCATACCATGCTTTTGCAGTATTATTTTATAATACTCTTCTTACTGTACATATTATACTTTGCAGCCAGTATTACGATTGTAGCAGTTCATTTCTTCTGCATGAGAAAGAAGACTGTTCAATAAATACTTTTATTGAAAACGCCTGTCTCTCTATTTCTCTGCACCTCTGGTGAAACGAAGCATGCACGATTGACTGAGTAAAATATCTATCTATTGTTTCCACAACTCTGAAGATACGTTTTATTCTTGGGAAACAAAGTTGTCATGTTTATGCGGTTGTCAGAAATTAATCCCTTCTTGTTTATTCGAGAAAGTTTCGAGTGACCTCTGAGCTAGCTGGCACTCAATATTAAGTTTAATATATTAGATAGAGACCTAGTTGACCTTAGTCCTACGTCAATTCTATAGGATATATTATTCCAATGCGCAGAGCCTATTGGGAATATAGGAACTACACTAGTCGGAGTGGTATTTTGAGATTCAGAGTACTAGTAGGTCTTACCTGAATGTTGGCTATAGCGAATGGGGAACACCACTATATCTATAGTGAAGAGGGAGTAGGACACAGGGAACTACCTCACAACCACTAGAGCCCTGACCTCGGAGGGAATGTGAAATTTTTTGTGAATGTCACATTTTTCTTTGTGCTGTTAGTGGTAAAATAAATTGTCTCTTTTCTCACAAAAGTGAGTGGACAATAATTTATTGCTGTTGCTGTGTGTGTTTTGAGCTTTGAGCCTATGTTCTCCTTCCTGTACCCACCTCACCCTAAGGAGCCTTGGAATGCTCAGACCACACTTTTCCTGAGAGTTGAGTGCTGGCAGTGTTTATTGCCCAATGCTCATGATCCATAGTAGGTTGGGCCTAGGACATCAGAAGTAAAAGGCCTCAACCCCCATGGTGGGCCTAGAAGATGCTACATGCCCCATGGATCTCTGAACGGAGTTCTGACAGCTACAGTGCAATATTCTGAGCTGTAGCAAAAGACTTGTGTTAAAGGTACATTACCAGCAACGGGGTTATTCAGGTAAAATGAACACATATAGCTATCAGTTACATAGACAAATCAGACGGATCCTTCACTAGGGGTGAATCAGACTTCATAGTAATAATTGTTTTTAATTCTTCTCAAGTATATCTTGGTGATAGTCTGCCTTTTACCAAATTGGGTTGAAGCCTATCCGACTAGGAGATAAGATAATAATAATTATAATTTTATTGTTTGGTTAATAAAAACCTTTAGAATTTCCACTTTAAGAAAAAAAAGGTCGTAGCAGCATGATTCATGATTAAGAAATCGAAAGAGCGTATCATAAAATAATTGATGCATTAATCAGTAATTATTGTCGAACAGAGTGAATTGGCAAAGTCTTATAACCATTGTTTATGCAGACAGCTTTCCAAAAGGTTTACTGATACTGTCGCTTAAGGTGCCTCAAACTGAGGTAAAAATGGAGTAAGGATCACGGAGACTAAAAAAGAAAAAATTATTTTGTTCTTTGTTAAAGGATAACAATACAATTTTTGGTTGGTTAAAAACAGCAGCAGTGTTATAATAAAGGTGGGTGTTCAAACGTTTGGTTGGGTTAAAGACAGCAACAGTGGTTTGATACTGATGAGTGTTGCGCTCCAGCATCTGTCTCCTGGTTGGAGGTTGAGCTGAGTAAGTGATTTTCACTAGAAGGTGGGACTATAAGAGTCTTTTAATCGTGGTGGTGAGGATTGCTGGTGACTTGATGCAAGGGTTTTTTCCCCTGCAGCTTCCATGAATCATACAAAGCGGCACAATAACTGTACGTCTCCACCTCCAAGGCATGCCTTCTCTACATGTCTGGAAGTTCTTATCTCCCTGCTTAAAAAGATGGGCTTCAGTAGCTGCCACCGTTCAGTTTACAGTACTCTGCAGATGCACAATAAGTGTAATACACTCTCATTGACTTCCCCGCATAAGCGGCATGTAGTCATTTCCAGGGAAGAAGATGGAGAAGAGATGGTAGCATGCCCAATCGATAATGAAGGTATTTTACTTTCTTTCTCCTGCACGGAACAATAAAAAACAAGCTAGCAAAAATATGGGCCTCGACAACTTTGAAATGGCCGGGTGCTCTACCATGTGTAATGATGACTATTAGGAATACTCCAAACAAAAATACTGGTCACTCCCCACATGAAATAATCATGGGGAGAGCTATCAGAATTCTGTGTATCCCCTCAGCAGTACTTGTATCAGTAAGTGATGACATTATGTTGGACTACTGTGAAGGTTTATTTGATTTAGTGAGATCTGGCTGACATCAGGCGAATTTGGCAATTCCATAAGCAAAAGAAGTTGTGTCTTGCATAGCAACCTGGTGATTAATGCCAATAAAGAATACATGTTCACAGAAATTGTCTGGTACCACGGTGACAAGGTCCATATCAAGTAATTCCTTTGACTAACACTGCTGTGAAGTGTGCTGAAACTCCACAGTGGCTCTCTGCAGCTCACACATAGAGGGTGAAGACTGCATATAAAGAGGTGGGGACCACGACCGCTGATTTATAATGTCAAGCTTGAGTTTGCTGCATGGATCCAGGGAGGGGAGAAGAAGTTGCTCTGGCTGGTTCAGAAGTTATGGGGGTGAAGAAGACAAAATCTACATTCAAGAAAAAGAAACATTTCCAAGTTATGAGCAACAAGAATAAATTGAGAGTGAAACTCCAGTTTATGAGAAGTTGAAGCTGAAATTTCTAGTCTCAACCCCCCCCCCCCAAAGAAAATGATTTATTGTGAGCTAAGCAGTGATTGCAGGGAAAAACACAAGTTCAGTCATGAATGGAGAAGAAACAGCAGTAGTCACAAGAGAAGCAGAAGAGGAGAGTGTGCATTGAAGAGACAAGCGGGCTGAATCCATGAGAAGGTGAAAGAGATTGCACTGGAAAACTCAGAGATCAGCTGAAGAAGAACCAGAGACAATTGAAGTTTGTTCTGAATGTAGGGAAAGTGAACCACCTGTAGCTAAAATACAGACAAGAGAGAGAGTGCCTAACAGAAAGAACACAAATCCTAAGTGGGCTTATCTAGCTTCAGTTGTTGCAGCAGAAGAGTCAGACATTGAAGTCTATCATTTAACAAATTGCTGCCAGTTCATCTCAGAAGAAGAATCCGAAGAACCATCTTGAACTCAGTAAAAACCTTTGATGAATTGCTGAGGTGAAGTTTTGAAATCCATGGAAAAAATGAACTTTAAAAAAATACATTTGTACTTTAGGTATCTGGACGAGGACAGTAGGTGTAGGTTGTCTTGAAATCTATGGATTGAGTGAAATAACTAAACATTAAAAAAAAATAAGAGTACCCTTTTTTTATTTGAGATTTTCCGGTGTAATTTCGTTTTTATCTATTAGATGATGGTTGCCAATAGCAGACTAAGGTATTGTCAACATTTTAATATATTTTTGTTGATATTGATATTAATAATATTAGTTGGCCAGTTGTTGTGTTTAATATCTCCAGTTGGATATGTTTCACCAACTCAAGTTGAATTAACCACCATGCATAATGATTTAGTACACATGAAGTCAACACAAATAGATTGATATGTAGGAAATGGTGTTAGGACAAAATATTGAATCAAAAATATTGTGATAAAAAAATATTGTGTCAAGAATATCTGGGTTTTTTTGTCCTCATTTGCGACAAATGGTATGAGCTCGGGTGAGCAGTCACCACAGAATTAGTGCTGACAATCTCCCTTTGTGCTACCTCCTAGTATGTCAGTGACCACATCCAAGATTACAAAGGGGTTTTGGGATGATCCTAATGCTCCCTTGTTGGTTTATAGGTCATAATCACTGGACAGCAGAATCTCTCCTAAAATAAATGTTTAAAGGTACCCACATTTCCACCCTTTTTGCAGACAGGCAACAGTGATCAAGCCTATAAAACATTGGTCTGAAAGCAGCCAATCCACAAACATTGGAAATGTAGCCAACATCCATTTTGTGCATATTTCCCTTAGTGTAAGCAATATGGATAAAATAGGAGAGAACGTTGTTTTTTTTGTAATTTCTTCGAGGAACCTTCATCTTCTAAAATACCAAAAACAACCAGAGAGCGCTTACCTTGATTTCTCTGCTCAGTAGCTCAGATAGAGCCTTAGCACTTCTTGCCAGAAAAACTGGATATTGGGACACTGCAAGAACATATGAACCTCATCTGCCATCTCCAAACCATGCTTAGGGCAGGCCTTCAATCCCAGACCTCCTAAACTTGACAACGTCTTCAGAGTCCAGTAAGGTCTATGAACTTTACATAAATGGTTCTTCCAGAGAGATGCAGATTTTACAGAGTCCCAAAGAATAGATATAGATACATCATCATCATCAGACTTTATTAAATATTTTCAATGCATAAATGTTTTAACAAATAACGTAAACTTGCCTTGTACAACCAAATCTTGTTAAAATATCATGTAAAATAGTACAAACAAAGCTCGTCTGAATAAAAATACTATAACCCTTCACAATCAAAGGCCATTATCAATTGCAATAGAACCACTAAAATAAAATGTGATTTCTCAATTCATAAAATCAAATAGGGCCTTCATATTCATCAACTCTTCATAAAGTTCATACAGTTTAATACCTAAAGATAAAACTAGATTTAAAAACAGATCATGTTTAAAATATATTTAAATGCCTGTATCACATATCCTTTAGCAATCGCCTACGTTTTAATGCTTCCCACAAAAATGATTCTACCGCAAAGCACACATTATGGTCAACTAACTGTAGAATATTAAAGTGCTGGACAACATTGTATAAAATTATATTTTCAGAGCGGGGGCACAATATAGGTTTTCCTTTGAGCCAAAATAAAAAATAAAATATGTAAATTAGTCTCTGCACACCTTCCGTTGCAGGGGCAAGGGGCCAGAGAACTTACTGTATGGATATTAGACGGAAAACCAGGCATGAGGGGAGTCACATTTAAATTAAACTGTATCAAGATGAAGAGATGTTGAGAATTTGATTCTAATGACCAATAGGATTGAGTGCCAGGTTTCACAGGGAGCATCATATGATATATAATTACAGAACTTTTGTGTTTGTTGTATGCCCACCTATCCCTAGCACCTTTATCTAAAAACAGCGTTTTAAGCTTCATCCTGGGAAAGCTAGCGCAAGCAGATGGGGATTAAAAAAAACTGTAAGCCCCAAAGTTGCAGAAGTAGAACTGGCATAATTCACCCAGGGAATCTTGGTAGCAAATCCAATTTTAAGCAATCTCTCAGCACCGCCTGATTTAAATTGACAGAGTCTCAATTTCATATCGAATGCCATAAAATCAATGGTGCCAATCGGATATTATCCTCAATATATGGGAAACTCAGCTCGTTGTGACAAATAAAAATAACACATCTTGAGGGCAGTGATGGAGTCTTTCATACTTTGCAAATGAGTGATTTCCATCACTCCCCAAATTGCTGCACCATATGACGCAACCGCCTTACCCATGGCAGAATAAATACTCAACATTTCTAGAATTGGCCTACACCACAGCTTCTTCACAAAATTAAACATTGCATCAACATTTTATCCAACAGGGCAGCACAATTAAGGACCATTGCCTTCCATAGGGATTTCCTGTCAAATAACACCCCCAGGTATGAGAAGGTCTCCACTACCTCTATCTTTTGGTTGGCTACATAAAAACCAGGGGTGGGCGGTAAACTTTGCTCCGCCGGTGGAGTTAGCAGAATTTGCACTCCACGTTCTGCTTGGAATGTGGAGTCCGGTTAAAAACTCAGCCTCCGCCACAGCACAGCTGAGTTTACCATCCACAGCCGCCTTCACTTGTAAAGTTATGTCCTTTGTTGTTGTTGTTTTGGCAGCATAAGAGAAAATTGATGAGCCGGGTGGCACGGCACATGCTCGGAGCTGCGGTGGGGGCTCACAGACCCAACCTGCAGGTTTCACTTTCCTGTCTGAGCTGGCAGTCTGTGGTGCGAGTTCTCTTGGGCAGCCAGCTCCGACTACCAGCGAGAGAACGTCATTGACCAGGAGGAGCTGCAGCCAGGGAGAAGGTCTCAGAGATGATCCACTGTCCTGAAACTGACAGGTAGGTTGGGATTGCCTGGGGGTCAGGGGGCCCTTGCGACAATTTCTGCTGGACCCATGCAGTGTATGTTTTGTCCTAGCCTTCGCTAGATAGCTTACCAGTAGGAGGCAGGACTCACAGGAGGCCTAGGCTGAGCTTCCTGGCATCATTCCAAGCACATTTGCTCAGCCTCGGGCACCGATAGCCACTCTCCCCCATACCGGTGCCCAGCAATGTCCCCCTATTCTTGACCGGATTGGAGGCTTAATTAAACTACATGCTGGGGGTGTCTTTTTCACAGAGCAAGCCGACACCCACTCCTATTTGAATTAACCATAATTAAGCCTCTTGCTGTGCTTTGCCTTAGAGTTGCTATTAAAGTCATGGGTGGGGCACTGCCCTTCCCCTGCTCCACCTCTTTCCCCACCCTCTACTCTCAAAAGTAAAGACATGATGTGCTTTTGAAAGCCTATTCAGAAGTCCTTTGACTAATTGCAGGAGCTTTTCTGAAGACTGTTTAGGAGGATATTTGAAATGGATTCCTGCTCTTTATTGCCTTTTCTCTATCAATTTTGCAAACAGACAAATTCAATAAGCTATCTTTTCCTCAGGAGGCTGCAGTTTTGGGAACAAAGAGACCTTTTGTGATTTTGGAGAGAAAGCTTAGGATCCGTCATAGGGCGTCAAGTTGAACTGTGTCAGATGTAAGTAGTTCAGGCAGTCGTGTTTTCTTCTTGTAGTTTGATGAATGTACATTCAAGCCATTAAAGATTGAGAACTAAAACTACCAGTATGCAAAGGGGAAACCAGCAAAGGGGAGATTGGTTGTTATGAAAGAAAATATGAATATGTTCTTTGTTTTCAAGCCAACTAACATGTCTAATATAGCAAGAAGTGGGTGCCAACCCTTAAATACGCAATTATTCCAAACTCTTGTATGTCCCTCCTGAGACTAGGGCGGAGCAGAGCGGAATTTCATAGAGTTTTTATTTAACTCCGCGGAATCCCATTTAGTGAAGCTCCACGAGCTCAGCCCACCCCTGATAAAACTCTGGAGGTTCTTTGGGGAATCCCTGAAATAAGCGCATGGGATTTGGATTAATTTACATGTAGTTCCAAACTCGACATAAACTTGGTAGGCTCCTCTATGAGATTTTGCAGCACCCTATGGGTCATAGCTAAAAGCACTGCATTGTCTGCATAGAGGAGAATGGGAAGGGGAGAAGCTTCAATGTAAGACACATCTTTAACATACTCTGCCAATGTCATACTGATCCTGTTGGTGTATAGAGCAAACTGGAAGGGAGCGAGAATGCACCAATGTCTCACACCCTTCTGGATGAAAATTGGTTTTGTGCACTTCCCCTCCCTGCCATAGTGGACACATGAGGTTGCCCCAATATAAAGTTGCCTTATAAATGTGATCATGGGTGTCTCAATGTCGATTTGCTCCATTAACCATAGCTTTCTATGGACCACACAGTCAAATGTGGGAAAGAGGTCCATGAAGGCCATATAAAAATGTCCTTTTTGCCACTGTGTACTTAGCCATTACAATGGCCAAGTTTAGACATTGATCTATGGTTCCTTTGCCCTTGAAAAGCCATACTGAGCTTTAGAAAGGGCTTTCTGTTCCTCTATCCAATCTTCCAGTCTATTTAATAACAAATCTACCATCAGTTCAACTGTGTTATCAATTAATGACATAGGAAAATAATTGATAGGACTATCTCAGTCCCCTTTTTATAAGCAGTAATAATAACTGAGAGATTCCAAGATTTAGGAAGACCGAGCTTATCTATGGCATTAAAAACGATACTTAGCAGATACTTGCTACAAGCGTGTTAACTCCACCCCCGGCAGGTCTCTTTTCCAGGTCTCATCTGGCACGGTAAAGGCTCCATTGACACCTTGCACTAGCATCCAATACCATTTTGTCATTTATCTTTTCTGGGGAGCGCATCCTTCTAGCTTTCCTTCCCATTCCAAATTCCCTTTTTCCTCATTACTTAAGCCTTGTGCCTAACTTGCTATCTGATACTACTTACATTTGAATAGCCTATTGTTTGTGAGTTGAGGTAGAGTTTCCCAAGGCACCAGAGTATCAGCCTCCATAATCTGGCCCCATCTATCGACACCTGCTTCCATCAAAGGTCTTGCTTGCTAGTCTGTCTTGTAGGCATACCGTTGCCCCAGGTGAATTACAGATTAGTGCAAATTTAATGTAGTAAGGCATCCCTAGTACCCCCCTGATCTGGACCCATATCCTGCAGGCAGCACTCAGAGTCTTCAATCTGATATTCTTAAACAACCTGGGATGGCCAAACTTATATCAAAACTGTATGTCCCCATACGGCACATTTATCACCAAGGCTTTAAACAGGGGAGTTTTCTGCTGGGCCCCTCTCATTAGCAACATTCTTAAGTTTGCAGCTGTAAAGCCCAACAGTAGAACTTAAGTTCTGGAAATGCCAAACCATCTTCATATTTGTTCCTCTTAAGTATTTTCTGTTTAATCCTTCAGATGACCAAAGAAAGCCAATTATTTCACCGTGACATTTTTTAAGCCATTCAGCTCTAATAGTTAGGGGAATCATTTTAAAGATAAAATAAATTCTTGGGAGTATCGCCATTTTCACTATATTCGTTTTCCCGATAATAGTGAGGGGGAGACACCTGCATATTTTTTAAAGCTTCTTGGTCTCCGTCATAAGCTTATTAAAATTTTCTTGGGGCGTACTCTCTAAATCTTGTGCAACCATGAACTCCCAAATACCTTCATTTTCTTTACAGAGGGATAAACCCCAATGAGTATTCTAAATCATTGCCTTTGTTTTTTGTTTATTTATTAAATATATGGAGTCCCTCCCGAAATCTCCCAGCCTTTGCAGAAAGGCCAAGAATGAGCCTGCAACATCTAGAGTTAATATCATTAAATCATCTGCATATAGCACAACTTTTTTTACCCAGCCATTGCACTCAAAAGAGACAATATACTGGTTGTCCCTAACTGTCCTTGCCAAGGGCTCAATTTACAGATTATAAAGCAGGTGGGACAACAGGCATCCTTGCTATGTCCCTCTTCCTACTGAGATCTGGTTATACAGTTTCCGATTTACAACAATTCTAGCCACCGGTGCTTTGTAAATTGATCTTATAGCTCTTGAAGACGTCTCACCCAAGCTAAATTGCTCCATCACACCATAAAAAAGGGTAACTCACATTGTCAAAGGCCTTATGGGCATCAAAAGTTAAAACCATTAATGGTATTCTTTCTTCTATTGCCATATTGATTGCACCCAAAAATCATGTGGCAGCTCACTGAGCTGTCTCCCCTTGATAAACCCTTATAATCTTCATTGACTAAGGCCTCTATCACCTTCTCCAATCTTTTTGATATCTAAATCAAGCCCATAATCTTCTATCAACAGGGAAATTGTCAATTCTGGAGGCATGGGCATATTTTTTGTTGTGGAACGTGAAGCCTCTCCTTTTGTTTGCCCTCTGTCTCCAGATCCCAACTAGCCCCTAGTCTTCCATCACCTGCTGCACATGTGCCCTCATCTTCGGACAATTCACTGTGCCTCTCGTGGTGGATTTATCAAGGACTGGGCCTAGTGATATATTAGAGTCCCCCCTATGTATATAGGGACTTTAACCACTAAAGGCTTACAATACAAGGCTCGTCGGGGATCTGGATCATCTGCTCTTAACCACCGCCTTCCAGGTTCTGCTATATATTCCCTCAAGATTGCCTGAAAAGATCCCTTAATCAAAATGGCCACTTTGCCCAGCATGATTTATCCCTGCATGCAAAAACACTAATCCATCTTTGCTTCCATGGAATACCCTCACGGTCCTTTTTCAATAGGTGTGTTTCCTGTAGTATTGCTATGCCACTGTTTGCTTGTTTTAGGTATTCAAGGATTTTCCTGCTCCCACTTTTAACTCTAAGATCATTCACATTCCATGATAAGAGCCACAACAAAAAGTGTGCCTTAGTAGAATCTATCTTACATACTCCTGATAAAGCTCCTGAGAATCTACTCCCCTAGCAAATGACTCGCTCCCTCCACTGACACTATGCCACATCTTCTTACAAGTGAGTACCCCCTTTTTTGTCTTTTTCCAGCAGATGCTCCCCACCCAGTGCCAACAACCCCACACTGCCCTTCACTATGCCTGACCCGTCCCTCCTTGGGGAACCATCCCTGTTTCCTTTACAGGTATTCCTGCTGTGCCCCTTTGAGTCCCCCACACCTCCAACATCTAGTTTTAACTTTTAAAAATCTACTTCTGGTGCAGTGCAATTTATTTAATTAAATGTTCCACCTTCTCTGGCTCTTTCAAACTGTGCATTTTATTGTTTCACATTATTTTCAATGTTGCAGGGAACTTCATTCGGGCAGTAGCTCTCAATTGCCTAAGATCTTGAATATGCTTCCCCAGCTCCCATTGCCTCACCTGTGTTGCCCTTAAAATGTCTAATTTAATGCAGAAAGTCCATTCACCTTTCTTAAAGCTGCCAGTCTTTAAAGCCTCCACTGTTCTTTCAAGAATAAGATTTTAAATTAATCAAAATCTTTCTTGAATGTTTTCTCTTCTGGTTGCTTCTAAAAGTGTCCTGTTGAATTCTTTGGATGTCTGCAGCCAACTCACTGGGTTCTACTGAAGCGATAAACTCCTTCAGGAAACTTATCAGGAAGCATTTGAGGTTCTCTCCTTTAGTACCTTCTGCAATATTTATTAACCTCACGTTATTCCTTTTCTCATTGTTTTCAAAGGACTCTATCTTATCGAGTAGCTCTTTTTCCCATGCTTTCAATGCATGTATCTCCTTCCGATTGATTACAACCTCTCTGTTTAGCTCCTTCAGTGAAGCTTCCATTGTGTTCAGCCTCTCCATGTTCCTTTTGCCCTCTAGAGTCTCACAGTACTCTTGTATTTTTTTCTTTGTTGTTTTCTGAAAACCACAAACATGGATTTATTCTCTTCCATCAATGCTGTCTAGAGAATTTCCACACCTAATTCTAACTGTGTTGGTACATTTCCCTGTGTTCCCTGAGCCTGTGACTGCAGACCTTCAGACTGTCCCAATTATGGCACTTTCTCTGCACTCGCTATTGCCTGGAATCTATTTGCAGTACTAATGCCCACTTTGTCCCTCTTTGTGTCCTGTCTGTCACCATACATGATGTAAGTACTTCCCTATTGAAAATGCAAATGGTTTGATAAACTGTCTCGAAGAGGTGGCACCTGTTTACTCACATCTTTGCTTAAATGTATTTTGAAAAATGACCTAAATAAATGGGTGACCTTACGCTATGCTGTAATTTCCCTGCACCGCCCAATGTTTCCCCAGACTTATCTCTGTCTTCTGAGGGACAAAAAGCATCTTGAACCAGAGAGGGGCACTCGAACTATGAGTCAGAGGCTTTTATGTCCCTTCTTGATGTGTTATGGACCAGAGACTGAGAAGAAGGTTGTTACACGACCAGGCCATCATCTAAGCCCGAAGCCTTACACTTATATTCTCTCTTATAGGGGAATCCACTCTAAATATGCTGTTCCATGCAGCATACCTGTTTTAGCCTTTCTGGGATCAGCCCAGGCACTTCCTCCTTTCTCCAAAAGTACTGATCTTTCTCCTTTAATCTACTTTGCTGACGAAGGCAGAATAAACAACTCCTGGGCGTTTTCTCCGCTGCTTGAAGCAGCACTTCTGAACTGGCACACAAGACGCCTATTGACAGTCACTTTCCACGTAAACGTTGGTGTGCCTGCAAGCCAGCTGACTCAGCCTGGTGTTCCCTGGAAGGAAATCTGAGCTGAAGATCACTGGTCCTTTCAGAGCCACAGTGCCACCTCTCTCCACCACATGGCCCACCACCCTCGCTGCGTACTCCTTCCTGCAGATGCCGCTGATCCATCGCTGCTGCCCAAAGGTGTTAAATAATTTTCATTTTTGGAGTATGATTTGTTTTATGTTGTGTTAGGGATATTACCAAATGTCCATAAAAATGTATGTATAATTAATAGCGATAAACATATTTTATACATTAATGTTTAATTATAAATATACAGATTTTTAGTTTGGATTATTGTGTTTTTTAAGTAATTTATATTTTATTTCATAGATCAAAAATTATGTGTGTGTATGGAGTATTGACAACGTTTATAACATTTTTATTGTCCAACACCTTGCATAAAATGTATTAGATAGTAGTTGACATAGTAAATGTCACCCTTTTAGTGTCCAACACCTTTCCCACATTAGTTTAGATTGCAGCCGAAATAGTAAATGCCCCCCCTCATTTATTGACCAACATCTACTTCAAATTGGTTTAGTTTGGAATGGGAATACTAAATGTCATCCCTTTAGTGTCCAACACCTTCCCCAAATCATTACAGACTGGAGAGGGAATAGTAAATGGCACCCCTTTAGTGTCCAACAACTTACCCACATTGAATTAGATTGTTTTGGGAATAGTATATGTTACACCCTTAATGTCCAACAATTTCCCCAGAATGGCCGAAATTGGAGTGGTAATAGTAAATGTCACCCCTGTAGTGTTCTACACCTTCCCCATATTGATTTAGATTGAAGTGGGAATGTAATTGTCACCCTTTTAGTGTCCTACGCCATCCCCAAATTGGTTTAGATTGGAGTAGAAATAGTAAATGTCACCCCTTTGGTGTTCAATTCTTTTTTCAAAATGGTTTACATTGAAGTGTGATTATTTAATTTAACCACTTTAGTGTGAAATACTTTTACTTTTAAAGTATATTTCTATATAGTAGGAAAAGTTGATTTCATTTAATAAATAACATTCTTATTTATTTGTTTTCATAGAATAAAGATATATAACACATTTTTCAAATTTTATTTATTTTTTCAAAGTTTATTTAATGTATATTTTTAAACATATGTAGTTCTAGTTAAAAACATTTATATATAAATAAATAAAAAATTCTATACATTTGTATTATTAAATATACAATGTAAAGCATATTTAAATAGTATTGTATGTTGTACATTTCCCAGTTTTTTCTGTCTTTTGTTATTATTTTTTTTTATATTTCTTAAATTGTTTCATGTACATTTTTAACATAATTTTAATTCTATTCTATATTTGGCATTTCTGGAGTACATGGCTACGCAAACTGGCCTCCCAGCACTAACAAATTATACAGGTGCCGATATTGTGCCAGAGCATTAGGTGTACAGCATAATTTTCAAAAGCTTCCTGAAGCTTAGGTCATCTTTGATCTTCCGTAGTTAAATATGCAGTGAGTTCCATACTTT
Organism: Lissotriton vulgaris; assembly: GCF_964263255.1. Classification (NCBI taxonomy): domain Eukaryota; kingdom Metazoa; phylum Chordata; class Amphibia; order Caudata; family Salamandridae; genus Lissotriton; species Lissotriton vulgaris. The sequence goes on from NW_028248595.1 coordinate 32,914, forward strand.
AGGAACCAAGTAGACATAAGGACTACCACCACTTCTTGATTTACTGATCTTAGGAACTGTCAGTAGACAAATGTCCTATTGGGGATGTAGGGACAAACCAGATGTTGTAATAGCCACAGGCCCTTGCTGGGCAAAACTCAATGAGTCAATCATAGGGACTTTGATGAACTGCTGAAGAGATCCCACAAAGTCAAAACAACCAGATTCCTTTGAGCAAATTCCTGTGAACAAACAGGTTTCTATGATGAATCCATGGCTTCCCCTTGTTAATTATCATTCACAGCAAGACTTTCCACTTAGAAAATTGCATGCAGTCTTTCAAGAGCAGCAAAACTAATACAACATTACAGTTAGAAATAGGCAAGTTCAAAATGAATTAAAGAGCAAAATGGAATTACGGGGGCATGCATTCTGCATCGAGCAAGATGGAGCAGGTTGTTGAGCTCCTTCATGACACGCAGCTAACGTTGACTTTTTAGAGTGAAGGTTTCTGTTCCCTTTTACCCTTGCAAATTGCAGGCCAATGGGAAACTTCAGAGGAACGTCTTCTGTGCTCCAGTGCTGCAGCGATGAGTTCCAATTAAACACAGGCCGCCGCCATTTCCTCTACGTGCCACTCATGTCCTCAATTATCTGCTGCCTTCTATTTCTGAGCTTGGGTAAACTGACTAGTTTCAGGATAATGTGCCTCTTGGAATGCAAATGTTACAGCCTAATACTATATTATTACTGAAGGCTGTTTCTGCAATGAAATTTCTTCATTACTGATGTGAACTGTGCTTCTCTATAAATGACCGCCATTTTGTGTGTGCAGCACTAATTTCTCTAAGTTTATGATTCACCTTGATGCAACCTTTAATGCCTATGTTCTTTCAGCTTTTTTCCTTTTTAAACACATCCCAATTTCCTTAAATGAACACAGGCTGTGTTTAAAAAAATTGCTTTCCTTAAAAGAAATCACAGACATGGTGGTCTGCTGACTCCAGTAGTCCACCATCCCTGTGATGGCAGAGAATTATGGTGGGTTGCAAATTGCGACCTACCTCATTAATATGTATGAGGTAGGTCCATTTGTGACCAACTCAGGATTGCTAAATGAACCCCAAAAGTTCCATACATAAGGAAGAACATTTTTCTAATTGTGAATCACAAACAAGTTCAATTAGGTATTCACTATTTTCATTTTCATTCATCTAGCCTATCATTAATGAATCAACAGGACGGCTGTGAATTTTATGTATATATCTTTCAGGAAGGGAACAGGAATGATGAGTACCTGGATGGAAGACTGCCTAGGAATGACAGGTGCTGTAGGATTTATATCTTGTAAACGTATTGAAAGTGTGTCTTTGAGGAATCAGGAATGTTAATGCAATTTATGGTGGAGGCAAAGGTTAAGTTAAGTTATGGCAGACAGGATCTTTTGAATCAGAAGGTTATTTTTTGGTGTCCTCGTGAAGGAAAAGCAATGGAGAGAGTCCCAGTGCTGTTATCGAATTGATGAGAACAGTTATATAGCATTAGACAATGGCCTTAAATAACATATATTTTACGCAGAGACACGTGAAGTTTGTTATTGTCTGATGGGAATCATAGGTTTAAAATGTGTGAAATTCCTCATTTAATTGAAAGAATTGAGTCTGTATCTTCAGTTGCATAGAATCAGTTTAGGAAGTTTTGTTTAAAGTGATAGTAACAATGAGATATACCAGCAGACCTTTTGTCTTGGTGGAGATTTTGTGCTGATTATTCCCTTTCATTGCGGTTAGGATCAGAAGCAAGGAAGTGCTGCGCTCAGGTAAGGCAAATTTAAATTCAAAAAGATAGATTGAGAGTGGCATAGTTTATTGTAAGAAGAGAGAGGAAGGAGGTAGTTAGAACTAGGATGGTACTTTTATGCATGTTTTTAATGTTTTAACCAACTTTTTCATTCCTATGCAGGTAGCAGTTTTAGGCCCACGACGTGTGGATTTCTTTTTTGACACTTTTGGTTTCAGAAAGAAAATCTAAAGAGAGATTTTCATTGCTTTTACACCGAAGTGTAAAGAAAGCAATGTTTTTTTAAAAAAATGTATGCGTTGCGTTTTCAAAACATACTGTCGCATAGTCGTAGATTTTTGGGCGCGTGGAAGGTTCAAGAACACAGATGGCATGGATGGATGAATCAATGTTTTGGACAATTTGTAAGTTTTGCTTAATGGCTTTTTACTTTATGCAGGATTTCTGTGGATAGTGGATTGCAACAATGGATTGCTTGTGTTTTTTGGCGGGAAAACTTTATTTTTCTGGAATATTTTTGGGGATGTGTTTTTTTAGGTGGACACAGTACTGTTTGCAACACTATATTTAAAGTAAAAAAGGGCTATGGCAATCTGTGTACCTTTTTGATAGTTTGACTCTTGAATTAGAATCCATCTTGGATTATGGATTTGTTACTATGGATTTTGGGATTTCATAAGACTCTTGGTGAAATGTGGGACTGTATGCAAGTCCAAGAGCCAAAGAAAAAAGACAACTGAAGGAAGGAAATCCGACTTTTTTTAAACAAAAAAAAATGGAGTTAGTAAAAATGAAATACAAAAAAGGCAAGTAAGATTGAAGAGGTGTTAGTGTAGATTAGAAATGTAGTATGCGTGCAATATTGTCTAGGTAGTCTGAAGCTACCATCAACAAAAATTGTTGAATTTAACTCTTTTTGTTCTTTTTGAAATTTGTGTGTTTAGACTACCAGTCAATGATTGCGCTATTCTAATTTCTTGGAAACTTTGCTCCTTCTTAAAAATTTCTTCAAAATGATATGTTAAAGTAAGGACTTCCGCTTGATTTGTTCAAGTTGTCCCTTCCCTCTATGGCATTATTTGTTTTTGCTCCTCCCGCTAAGCAGGTTGTATTACAGTTTCACCACTTCACATAAAAACTCCTGCGACCTGACCTGCTTAAATGGCCTATACATGTGTCCTCAAAGTAATTTAAAAGGGGTGCCAATTGTTCTTCATTTGTAGTAAAATATTCTGATTCAGTAATTGATGTGTATTATTCATCCACAGAGTCAGGAGGAACAAAGCACAGGGCAGTTCATTTTTTAACTCAAATTGCAGTTTACTTTCTGATATGTAATCCTCAACTAAGGATGTTTTTTGAATTTTTCTCCAAATTGCCTGTGAAAATTAAAAAAAACATTGTTGAATTTGGGTATCTGGATACGTTTTGGTGATGGTGTTAATCATGGGTAATTCAAAGTCAACTAACACTTTTCAAAGACTTTTGTTAAGGGTTTTAGATTTAACACTGTTAAAGTTTGTCTTATCAGGGAGTAAACTGTGCACTAAAGGATCTAGGTGGTGATTAAAGTAGGCTTGAATAATGTATATTTGGGTGAATGGCTGGGGTGTGGGTTTAAATGTCCCGTCCATCATCCAAAAATCACTAGTCTCCAATTTCACTAGGTTATGGGGTGTGCTAAAGATTAGTATTCGTTTTTGAGGGTTTTTGTTGTCATGCAAACAAAAGGTTTCATTAGTAACAGTGACAGTTAGTTCAGGAGGAATGTTAATACCAGCGTATATTTGGGGTGTAACACAGGCGTTACTTGCCTGTTTTTCTGCTCTATAATTCTGCTCTATCATTCTGCGTATGTTTGGGATGGTGGGCATACAACTTTCTACATGCACAGGAATGATTTGGGATACCTCCCTCAAAACTGCGGCACAGGGTTCATTGGAGGTGGATGCAAGGTCTCTCATTTGATTTCTGTTTTCTCTAACCTCAATACCCATTGCAGAGGCAGAGTGATTATGCTCTGTGGTCCTTTCAACAGTGTCACTAAGAATAACCGCAATGCCTGTGCAATGGTATAAGCAATATTGCACACACCACCAATGACACCTGGGCTCAATTAGGGGCGGGCCAGATGTAGGTAGCCAAATACCGGACGGTAACGGCTGAAAATACCAAATTTCGGCAGTTACCGACTGGTATTGGGAAATTGAGATGTAGGACATTAAAATAGACCGATTCGGTAAACACAAATCAGTAATTTACCAATTCGCAATTTACTGATTCGGAATTTACAACTCAGAATTTATCGATTCGGCATTTACCGATTCGAAATTTACTGAATCGGTAAACAAGAAATGCTAACAAATGACAATCGAGATGTAGTTAACTTCTAAAATACCGAATTTCATGAAATTCTGTATTTAAGAGCCGGTAATTACCATGGATTGAAAACAGGTGGTAACCAGGTTTAGGCTATAAAAAAGGACCCTAAATGCACCAGTGTGATCAGAGTGGCGGTATTCTACGTGATAGCAAGGCGGCTACGGCTACATGCAGCAGGAGAGAGGGTATGGAGATAGGAGGAGCAAGTCTACAGACAGCGGATAATGCTCTTCCAACTCACTGAGACAGAGATATTGCAAAGGTACAGTCTACACTCCCAAACCATCCTGGACTTGATCAGGGACCTGCACCCACTCCTGGAGCATCCAACACCAAGGGCGTCCGCCATCCCACCCAATGTGCACATGCTCCGTAGCCTACATCTGCTTCATCTAGGAGGTACGAGGGGGTGATAGCTGCGGTAGGTGGGGTGTCCCAGAGCTGCCTGTCCCGTTTCTTCAGGAAGTTCCTAGAGGCCATGATGCAGAGAATGCATCTTTACATCAGCTTCCCTGACATACATGCGGAACTGCACAAAACCAAGACTGACTTCTATCAAATGGCACACGTCATCGGCTGCATTGATGGCACCCACATCCAAATCTGCCCACCTGCTGCCACAGAGTACATTTACAGAAAGAGAAAGTCCACCCACTCAATAAATGTGCAGCTGATTTGCAACGCTGGCAACATAATTACTGACATTGTGGCCAAATTTCCAGGGAGCACCCACAACTCCTACATATTCCAGAACAGTAGGATCTGCACACGCCTGGCTGCTGGAGAATTTGGGGAAGGATACCTGCTAGGTAAATCACTGTGACACACCCTGAAAATTACTGCAGCTGAATGTTTCAAATGGTATGTAACTAATGGCACTCTCTTTCCCACCTAGGCGATAGCGCTTATGCTCTGCGGTCCTTTGTTCTCACTCCCTACATGAACCCATCAACCTGGAGTGAGAGACGTTACAATTTGGCACACAGAGCTACACGCAACGTTGTGGAGCGCACATTTTGACTCTTAAAAAGCAGGGTCCGCTGCCACCACAAGAGCGGAGGTGCACGTCAGTACACACCCATCATCTGCTGTAAAATCATTGCAACCTGTGCTATGCTGCACAACCTTGCCACCAAGAAAGGCACAGAAGTTGATATGACTTATCATGAGGATATTGATGATGGAACTGAACATCCAGAGCCCTATGCAGCAGGAGTAGCGCCAGCAACAGATGTGAGACCGAGACGGGCAGAGATCACACACAGCTATTTTGAAGTAAGTAAGGAGACACAGCCAGGCGTTGAATGTGAATGACATAGTTTTGTTTTGGTGGTCAACCGTTTATTACAAGCTTTCACAATGCACACAGCTATATCGCCTACAACCCTGGGGCCGGCAGCATCAAGGAATGGCATCAAGTGGGAGTGAGATGTGCGGACACAGCCACAATACCGACAACCCGGGGGTCCGGTGGCGTTCAGCAGCGGAACAGCAAGCATATAGTGCGCACATCGGAAGGCAGAATGAGGCAATCTGGACGGTTGGACCTTTTTTTTGTCGGGAATGAATGCAGGACACATGACTATTGGATGTATACTTTTCTCCCAAAAGAAAAACCAAATAAACAATAAGGGAATAATTGCAATATGACATAACGATTCAGAAGGTGTCACATTCAGTCATCGTCAGTAAAGGTATCATTTATCAATCCTATATTCGAGACATGGCCAGTATAGAAATGAGGACCATCGTCAATGGTTTATGCCAACCGTGGCCACTCAAGGCCGCACATCTATTCAGCAGTGCAAACACACAAGCATTCGGGGTATTCCAGTTGTAACAAGATGCCCACCCAGAGAGAGGAAGGGCAGTAAGAAGAAGGGGGAGGGGGGAGAGGGGTGGACAACTCTTGTGCACTTCAACCAGAGTTCAGTGGAGGCCAAGCCCCCCCACCTCAGCCGATGCCCTCAGGGACTCTCGCAGGTGCTGTGTAGCCTGGGAACCCTCAATGGTGGTCGCTATGTATGCGCGGTAGGGGCCCCAGATGTGAACCGGTCGTGATGCAGAGGGGACCATCTCAGAGTATTCAGTGCTGTTTAGGTTGCAGAGTGCCATGCTCCGGAGCCAGGCGCTATGTAGGGGGGGCGTCGGTCGCACCAACCTAGTGCAATCTCCCGTTTGGCCAGCAAGAAGACCAGCGCCGCCAGTTTGCGCACTGTTTTTGGAAAGTCTGCTACATAACCCAGAAGGGCTATTTCCGGTACATGGGCCAGTGGTAAACGGAGCATGGTGCCAAGTGTCTCGTGCACTCTGGACCAATAGTCATGTAGTTTGGGACATGCCCAGTAGAGGTGTGTAAAGTCAGCGAATTGGCCGCCGCATTTGGGACAGTGGTGTGAGCGCGACGGGTCTATTCTGTGGAGTCTCGCGGGTGTAAAGTACAGCCTGCGCAGAAATTTAAAGTGCAAAAGCTTGTGCTTGCTGTTAAGCGAAATAGTTTTGGTCGCTCTGCAGCACCATTGCCACTGATCGTCCGAGATGGGGTATCCAAGGTCAGCCTCCCAGGCAGCCCTCACCGCCTGGTCACGAGAGGGAAGGAGATCACAGCACATCCGGTACAATTTGGAGACCAGGTGTGCACTCAAGGGGTGTTGGATAATGAGAGTGAGAGGTGTCATCTCCTCGGGGGGAGGGGAAACGACGGGAAGGACGCGCGCCGTAAAGAGCGTAGTCTAGTGAGGACAAACGAGTCCATGAATGTTCTTTCAGTGAACCTGGGGTCCTCAGTCAGGGTGAACGCGTGCCCCTCAGGGAATAGATCCCCGATCGAGGCAATGTGAAATTTGGCAATTGTGTTACGCACCACTACCTCCCCAGTTATCGGAAGCCAAGTGGCGTTCGGAAGTGGAAGGGCCGGAGAGTACAGATGTGGGAGGTAGACCAAACGCCTTAGCCTCCCCCATGCCCAGCACGTGGTGGACACCGTTTGGATGTCCTTTGGGCCTCTAGGGAAGCCCGACGGTAGCGTCGTAGACAGGGAGCCAGGCAACACCAAGTCGGCTTCAGGTTTCAGATAAGGTATCCTGGCGTCAGGGTGGAACCATGGGTAAGCGTATGAGCACTGCGCCACAAGGAAGTAGAGGTAAATGTCAGGGATGCCCAGCCCACCTCTCTCATATGGGAGAGTCAGTACCCGCCAGGACACTCGGGGGGTCTTGTTTCCCCACACCAGCGATAGGAGCAAAGAGCAAAGCTGCGTGAAGAAAACTTTGGTGAGGGGTATAGGTATATTGTTGAACAAATACAGAAACCGGGGTAAAACTATCATTTTGATGATGGCGACACAGCCAGCCATGGATAACGGAAGCCTGGTCCATCGCTCAATCTGTCCCTCCAAGGCCGCCACAGCAGTGCCGTAGTTCAATCTGAGGATGGCCTCCGTCTCCACGTGAATATGGATGCCAAGGTACTTTACAGAGTCATGGCACCACGTAAGAGGGAAGGGGCAGGGCCATTCGACGGTGCTGGGCGTTAGCGGAAAAATAACCGATTTCTGCCAGTTAATGCGAAGGCCAGAGAATTTCCCAAAGCGGGTGATTTCCAGAAGGAGCGGCTCCAGGTTGGATTGTGGTTGCCTAACGTAGAGGATGGTATCATCCGCATATAGCAAGACCAATAGCGGACCCATGCGGAACTGGAGGCCGCGGTGTAGATGCAGCTCCTGGAAGTGTCAGACCAAAGGGTCCATTGCGAGAATGTATAATAGGGGGGATAATGGGCAGCCCTGCCTCGTGCCGCGGGCCAGTCGGAACTGGGCAGTGAGGGTGCTGTTAAGGCGGAGCCGGGCGACTGGTAGAGTATACAGTAATTCCACTGTATTGACCAGGCACTCCGGAATACCCATGCAGCGCATCACCGACATCAGAAAAGGCCACTCTAAGGAGTCAAAAGCCTTCTCGGCGTGTAATAATATTGCAGCTGCTGGTGTATCGGGATCCACCCGGTGTAGAACCGAGAACAGTGTGCGGAGGTTGAGGGATGTGGAGCAGTGAGGGATAAAGCCCGACTGGGCCGGCGAGATTATGGTGTCCATCAGAAGTGAAAGTCACATGGCCAGAACTTTTGCGAGGATTTTATAGTCAAGGTTAAGGAGGGACAGTGGGCGGTAAGAGGAACAGAGTGTAGGGTCTTTGCCCGGCTTTGGTAACAATACAATAACTGCCTCTCTCAAGGTGGGGGGGAGGCAGCCAGTTTCCAGCGCTTCTGCATACATTTCCACCAGGTGGGGGACCAGCAGTTCCTTGTAAACCTTATAGAAATCTGCGGTAAACCCATCCAGCCCCGGCGCCGATGAGCTTTTCATAGAGTCTATGGCCTCCTCAACACAGTCCGCTGTTATGGGGTCTGCCAGAAAGTCAATCATCCACCTGTCTAAGAACACCATGGCAATCTCATTCAAATAATCCCCCCTCTCCGCGTCGTCGTCCATCAGGGTGGAAGTGTAGAGTTGGGTGTAGTAGGATAGGAAGGTGTTGCAAATTTCAGATGTGGTGTGTACCATGTCTCCCACCTGCCCCCTAAGTTCAGTGATGTAGGAATTTGAGCGGGGGGGCAGAGAAGGTGGGCAAGAAGTTTGCCGGGCCTATCCCCCTCCCCATATTGCCTGGCAGCGTACGATCTCGTCATGAAATGAAGTTCCCTGTCGGCCTCCTCCCTGAACTCCACCATAAGTTGTAAGCGCCTGGCTTCCCTATCTTCCGTGTGCTGGTGAAGCTGCTCCAAGTCTAGTGTCGCAATGTCGCGCTCTAAGCGTGAAAGCAGTCCAGTGTGTCTAGCGATACATACCCCCCTGATGGTCGCCTTGAACCCCTCCCAAAGTACAGCATGCGTGTCCACCGAGCCCTCGTTTAGCTCAAAGTAGTCCACTATAGCCTCCCTGATTCCTTCAGTGAAAACTGGATCTTGTAAGGCCTTTCCCAGAAAGCGCCATATCCTCTCGTAACCCCCTTCGCGCGGGACCTGGAGTTTAAGTACGACTGGAGAGTGGTCGGACAATGTGCGCGGAAGTGTTAACAGGTCAGTTACCCACCCTACCAGTTCTGGGGATACTAGCCAGTAGTCAATCCTGGTCCAGGTGTCATGAAATGCTGAATAGTGGGAATAAGTCAGAGTGGTAGTGTGCAGTAGCGCTTCAATATCAACCAAGAAGAAGTGGGTGCAGATATCCCGCAGTACGGGGCAGGAGTGTGGTCGGGAGTCTGGGGTAGTCGCTGTGCTATCTCTCGGGGGGTCCAATAGGAGGTTAAAATCCCCGCCCATTAGATTCAGGCCCGGGTCAGAAGCCAATAAGTGCACCAGGATATCTCTGAAAAAGGCGGGGGTGTCAGAGTTAGGACCATATATCCCAATGAGAGTGACCTTGTGTCCCAGTAGGGTGCCAGTGATGATGACATATCTGCCGTCCGTATCGAGGACTGTGTGGTGCGGCCGAAATGGGAGCCGTTTGTGGATGCAGATCGCCACCCCTCTAGAGTATCTGTTGTAATTGGCAAAAAAGCGGTGCGTGCCCCAACCCCTCGCCACCCCGGACGCCGAACCTGATGACAAATGAGTCTCTTGTAGGAAGACAATATCGATCTTGTGTCTGGATATGTAATTAAAGACCTGCTTGCATTTTCTGACGTTGTTCAAACCTCTAACATTCCAGGACATGAGGGACAAGTCCGATGGGCCTTGCTGCAGTCCTAAGGCAGGAATGGCGACAACATAGAGTTAAATGGATCACAGCATGACTCGATAAGGATCAAAACAGAAACTGTAAGGACTTTTGGACACCTTCGTTCAGAAAAACAACAGACAAAAAACCATTCCCACCCTCCGCCCAGCCTCCAACAACACCCCGAGAGGACCACCCCACCCCGCACAAAGGAAGGACATAACAGCATGAAAAGCGAAAAAGTGAACGGAGGAAGAACCCGCGAAATGCAGACGAAATCAAACCAAACTCAGGTAAATCGGCGATCGCCAGTGGGGGCAGCGACATCTCGACATCTGGGCAGTCTGGACACTGTTGTGGAGTGGATAGATCAAGAAGGCACCGGCAGCAATGCCAGTGGATCGCAATGGAAGTGAGTTAGCCAAAATAAGCAAAACAGGCGTTAGCCCTGCCCAGCATCTGTGAACAGGTCTATGCTTTGTTGAGTGTCACCCTGCGCCGGTGATTGCGCCCTTGAGGTGTCCGAGTGCTGTGAGCCTCCAGCTTTGTAGGTGCGACAAAACTCCTGTACTTCCGTCGGTTAGTCAAAGATGCGAGCCCTGCCAGCCACCTCCACCCTGAGGCGAGCAGGGTAAAGCATGCCGTATTTCAGGCCCAGATTGCGCAGTATAGCCTTCACCCCTGTGTATTTCCTCCTCGCTTCCTGGACCATGGCGGTGAAGTCAGGGTAGAACGACAGAGAGTCACCTTGCCATCGGACCTCGCCCTTCTCACGGGCGGCCCGCAGGGCCGCATCTCGATCCCTAAAGTTCATTAGCCTGGCAATGATTGGGCGAGGTGGAAGGCCTGGTTGTAGTCTCGGACCCAGTGAACGGTGCGCCCTCTCCACCACAAATCCCTGAGTAAACTGGTCTCTCCCAAACAGTTCAATGAGGAGTTTTTCCACGAATATGTCCATACGGCTGGTCTGAGTCGATTCCGCCACGCCCAGAATGCGAAGGTTGTTGCGTCGTCCGCGCTCCTCTAAGTCCTCGTTTTTAATGGCAACTTCTTTCAGGATTTTCTCGACTCTTTCAAGGCGTTTCAGCGTCTTCGAGCCAGAATCCTCTATGTCGGAAATGGTAGTATGGCAGCCAAGTACCCGGGGTCAGCAGGGTGGCACTCGGCCTGGTATCGATCCCCCAGGCCTGCGTGGATAGCTATGAAGGCGTCTGGCAGCAAGTCCTCAGAGCGCCCACCGGGCTATGGGCAGGATCACTGGGCAAGAGGGCGGCCCAGGGCGTGAAAATCGCCTATAAGAGACTTTCTGCGCCTCTCCGCGCAAGTATCGGGTGAGGGGAGAGCTCAGCAGGGGGGACCAGGCGGGGCCACTCAGGCCCGAGGCAGACCCGCACCCAGATCACCCACCCCCGTCCAGGAGACCCCTCCAGGCGCCGGCGCCCGTCCCGCCCCACAGTCCCCGCCCCGGTCAGCTGTCACGCGAGCCCCCGGTTCCCGCACACGCACTAGGCCACAGGCCGTGCACGGTACAGAACCCGGAGCCCGCGCAGGTGAACCCCCAGGCCGGTGACCGCGGGAGGCAGCAACAGGCCCTCGGCCCCCAAAGCGGACCCCAGATCGCGGGCGCAGTGTCCCAGCGCGGCACCTACCCGAGCTCCGGGCGCAGTGAGAGCGGCCGCCGGTGGGGTGGCGGCCCACTCCTCCGTCCAGTAAGGGTCCCTCCGAGCACCTCCGGACTCGAGCCCTGTGCCGATCGGCAGCAAATCGCGGCCGCAGAAGGATGGGTGGTGAGAGAGGCGCTAGGAGCGTCTCAGGCTCCCAGGATGTCATGCTTCATCCGCCCGGACAGCGGAGCTTCAGTCAGAGGCGGCCATCTTGGTCGCCTCCGTGGCCACGCCCCCCCAATGACATAGTTTAACGGGGCACTACGGCAAATGACAAATGGCACACCATGGTAGTCCAATTTGTGACAACCTAACTAGGCTTTCACAGGTTACTTCACCCTAACATGTTCTCTCGAGTGTGGGCAGCATTAATGTCTGGGCCCACGCACAACAGTGCGGGATGCCCGAGGCTGCGTCTCAACACTGGCTGTTGAGCCAGGGCCTGCAGATTGGCGCCTGCTGCTCCTCCATATGTCCTGTTTGGGTGTGCTACTGCTGCTCCTGCTGGTGGTGTCTTCAGTATCCCCCACACCTAGATCTCCAGCGTTGGCTGACTGGTTGCTCAGCAGCAGTTCCATAGCAGATGTCACCCTCCCCATCCCCCTGGAGACATCTGTGCAGCAGTGTACAAGCCCCTCTTGCATCGCCACAGAGGGCCTACATAGCAGGGAAGTGGCAGTTGCCAGACAGTTCACCGGCTTGGTGTGATGCTACATACACTGCCTCTCCAGGCACCTTTGTGTGCGGTCCTCGTCAAGTTTATCGCAGAGGGCCATCATGGACTGGGACATGTCCCGCATTCCCTCTGCCATTTCCCTCATGCTCTCCGCCATGGAGCTGATGCCCCGGTTCATATTGCCCATTTGGTTGTTTTAGTGGCGCATCTGTCCCTGTACTGATAGTATGCCTTTTGCCTGCAGGCACTGCACTTTCACCATTGTGGCCTCCAGCCTGTAGTGTAGTTCCTAGTTTCCCACTAGGCCCTGCGCATTGGAATAACATAAACAGTAGTATCGACGTGGAACTGCGGATATTCCAGGCCTCCACTGACTATGCTAAACTTAATTGGGTGTGTTACCAACTAGCTCAGAGGTCACTGGAAACTTTCTTCTCTGCATAGGAAGTGATCAGCTTCCTTGGCACAGACAAGAAGGGATTCAGCTTTCCAACAACCGTGCAACATGACAACTTTGCTCCTCAGATTAAGAGTCAATCTCTAGGGTTGTGTGAAACAATAGACATGTATTTCACTCAGTCAGGTTAGTGTGGTTTACTTTCACAATATGTAGAGAATAGAGAGACGGGCGTTTGTCAATAAAGGGTTAACATTTATTGAACAGTCTTTCTTCTCGTACAAGAGAAATGTATTGCCACAATTGCAAGACTTGTTATTATAAAAAGTACGTACAGTAAGATAAGGATTGCGAAATAATACTGTGAAAGCATTGATATGGTTTCTTAGCCATACAATGGTTTAAAAGTAATAAAACATATATACAGTCATATATACATTAGGCTAAAATACTCAACTGGTGCTTCTAACTACGCCTACCCCAGTGTGCCTGACCTAAGCCTAACACGTGGAAGGGGAGTAAGTGAGTAGCTTTAGTTAAGTTGGTTTTGCCAAGGTTTGCTTCAAGAATTCTCATCTAAGGGTTTAGTCAACACCATACCTCTGAATAGAATGATGGAAGTCTGGTATTTCCTTCAGGAGGCACTCGGTATCCCAGTCACCCGCGAGGGCAGACTGGAAACGCTGGAGCTGGATTTCTCAGCAGAAGAAATGCAGCGTCTCTCTTCAGCGCGTCGAGGAAGGAGGGGGGGACAGCGTCCGCGGGCAGCTTGGCATCTGCTGGGCTCTTCGCAGAGGGACGGCTGTTCAGCTCCTAAGCTCACCACACCATCGTTCTCGCTTTAGCAGCGATAATGGTATCAGTAGCTTCACCACCAAAGGGACAGCAGCAGCATCAGCGTACTGCATACAGCATACAACAGCAATGGGACACCAGCAATTGCTTAAGGCAACGTTGGTAGTATTTATACCTGACAGGTGCCTGGTTTGACGCAAGTTTGCTGGACATAAGACGTCAATTAAAGATGTCACTAGGAAGTGATAGCTATCCGTTGCTCATTAGAGTTCCATTACTAATCAAAACACAGCAAGCGGGGATTTCCAGGTTTGCTGAGTTTTTATCTTGTTGAAGAACTCGGAGTGTTAATCTAGGAATATCAGATAGTGACTTCTGCTCTGTCATTGCACTAATTGGTTGCAAAGGAAGTGGCAGAGAACTATTCTGGAATGTGGCTCTGTTCGTGTGAGGCCAGAGATGACTTTCTGAATATCGCGCTTGAACGGTTATGCCAATATAGGGAATAAATGGATTTATAGCCGAATAGGGGCATAAGGTCACAGTATCGATCAGGAACCTAGATAAACACGCAACACCCACTCCACGTTTTCATGTCCATCAAATTACTAAAACTAGAGCAATTAGATGCATGTGTAACATTGCCCACCCCAAAATACATAAATGCTTTCGAAATAGGCGTATTTGTCAAACGTGAAAATTTAGGTACTGTACGTTTTTGAAGCATAGAAATCATTCAAAAATTATTGCATATGAAATCAATGAACGATTATGCAAAAAGAATTACACATGAAATATCTCTGAACAGAAGAAGGGCGAGATAAATCATCACATATAAATGCATTGCAATAAATGTGCTAGAGGCTGATGTAAGTTTGTTATGTCTCTAGATGTGTTTAGAAATAGAAGTTTGAAGCTTCTGTTCTCTAAGAATAGTTTTTACGTTAAGCAAAGAATTGTTCGTGCCAAAAAAGGGTCAATATTAAAAAAATATCCAATTCAAAAGAATTATTGCTTGAACGGGGAAATAGAGTTCCAACGCTTTTTGCAGTTTTTGTTGTTCAAAACTGAAGGCCGAATTCAGAGTTCATGGGAACGCTGTGTGTCGGAAAGCTTCTCAAAAGTTATTGTTTCTGTACGGGTGAGAACATCGTATCAGACAGGCTCTCAAAGAATTGGTCTACAAAATCAGGTGACAGTTCAACCAAATTCGATAGTGCTGTAACTTGGCAGGTGTGAGAATGATTGCTGTCATCATAGTCGGGTTCAGCAATGCTCACAGAAGGTCGTACCTGGGTGATGTTGCTTTTGTCACTTGCTCCACTGTTACCACCTAGTCGTAGTACAGGAGTCTCAACGAATGCTGTCATCAGGATTGGTAGCCGCTGGGGACAACACAATGCGTGAGCCGTTATTGGACTGTGCAAAGTATTGACGTCCATTGGTACTGCTGATGGAAGTGAAAGACAAATGTCCAACACGCACTCATCTCCGCATAGCATACATCGAAGTACCGGTAAGATACAGTTCTGCCCTATAGGTCTGAATGAAAGGAACCAGGTCATGTTTAGATCTCTCAGCCTGGCCAATCCGAGGACGTTAGTTATCCTGTCCCGGTAGCGCATTGCTAGGATTGTCTCTTCCATTCCCATGGGAGCTATGTCTGAGTTGCCATAAAGAAGCAGGAGGGTCAAAAATAAAATCCCTGCAACGAGTCCCAAAAATAGTGGTATGCCGCCAAAAACAGAGTGTACAAAATTAGGAACGATTCCCAAAATTGCTTGAAAGGGTGTTAGCAGTCCCGTAAAAATCGTCTTAAATATGCCTGGGATGCTCGCGGCACTAGACATGTTAAGGAGTTGGCTGAGCATTTCTACGAAATGCACGGGGCAATTTGTTGATAAAAGTTCATGAACTTCAGTAGCTGTCCTTGCAACTAGAAGATC
Source organism: Lissotriton vulgaris (assembly GCF_964263255.1). NCBI lineage: Eukaryota > Metazoa > Chordata > Amphibia > Caudata > Salamandridae > Lissotriton > Lissotriton vulgaris. The sequence goes on from NW_028248595.1 coordinate 48,269, forward strand.
ATACGTCTCTTTTGATGACGTTATAGGCACTGTTGTCTGCAAAAGCACAGACTTCATTTTGCTTAAAGTATCAATTCGTATAGAATAGAGGTTCAGACGAGGCCAGATGGGAGTCACTGTGTCTGCAGGCCCGCTCGGGAACAATGCCTGCATACAGCATTTGACCATGGATGTTACACTTACTAGATAACTTTTCCCTGGCACTAGGCCACAACATCTGTGATCCGTTCTAAGAATGTAACTCCCGTTTGCGAGTTGCATAAAGAAGGGCTCTATCTGAGTTGCAGGTGTGACTAGCTGGTGGCATGAAAGGTTGTTAGAATTTCCATCACATGCTCCATGTAAATTAATACCCTGACACAAAAGTATACCGCTTAGTGAATGTTTACAGTTGTCACCACTAAGAAATACATTTTTGTCGCTGTCACTATAGCAAGAATGTGTGTATGGTAATTTCCATTCAGATTTTACATATCCTTTACCCAATCGTTCATACTGGCCAGCAGGTATGTACTCAAGGCACTTTTTAAATCGGAAAGTTGTTATCGGAATGGTGATAATTCCGTGTATTATCCATTCAATGACAGGACTTTCAGACATTGTCAATGGTAATCTCTCAAGTTTTTCGATGCTCAGGATTGTATAGTCTGCTCCTTTCTGTGCCAAACTGATCTGTTTATCAGTAAGGTTAAAAATGGAAAATAATGACGTTGTGTTGATTAAACGCCAAGGCACATAGCCTGAACAAAGATTTTGCAGCGTCCAGCCTAATTGTATAATAGAACGTAATTGAGATTGGCCATGTTGTAACATTAGCAAGTCTCTATCTATCACATCAAAGGCAGAGGATACAATATTGTCCAACGAATATATTCTGGAAGACAGAGTCATTAACCCATTGTCTACTACAGAAAGTGATTTCTCCAAATTAATACGATCAATTTCTCGTATTTTTTCAGCTGTTTCATTTTGTTTGACTTTCCAAGCCTCGTTGTACGCAGCATAGATACTGGTCGCTATGAAACGCTTTTGACGCTGTTTGCGTGGTCCAAGAATGAAATCGCGCAAATCAGCCCCATCTTTCAGTAAAAACAAGTGTTGCTTAATTTCAGCCAGTGTGGATGATGTTAGCCATTCAAGGCAGAGTTTCCCTACACTGTATGTTGCTATTATCCCTGGATGTTGTCTCTGGGAGTATCTCGGGTCTAGTCTGGTCATTTTTAACCCCTGTGTTTTATTCAGGAATCTATCTTGACAGCTGTTTGTGTCGGTAGGCCAGATTAACCACTTTTTCCAATCAGGATGTGTTCTGTTAAAATGTAAAATTTGTCACACGTCTAACTCAATATCTGTAGTTGCATTTTCAGGTATTGGCTTTGGAATAGACGGTGTTTTAAGCTCTTTGATCTTAGCTAGGCCAAGACAAGATGTTTGGTGTATTGTGTCATTTAAAAACAACATTTGTTCTGGTATCATGCAGGTTCTAAATAGTGCTTCAATGCCTTGTACCTGACAATCTTTTGTACCCCAAATTGTTTTTGTTTCAATGTTATTTTTCCAATAATCAAAACCAAATGTCATCATTTTATCATAAAATGCTTCTGAATATATCAATTTAGAATTTGTCAGCATTGTTTTCATTCCTGTTTTATCTAACAGTTTGTAATAAAACGTTTCTGCATCACTGGTGTTAAACCCTGAGAAGTATTTGAATTTCTCAAAAAATGCTTTTTAACTGCTTTTAGGTGGTGTAGCACAATGTTCCCATTGATTATACATAAAAACATTTCTAGGCTGTGCAGATTTATGCAAGTAATTATCACCATAGTGTGTGTAGCAGAATAGCTGCTCATAACTAGACGAACCTTGTAAATAATCATGTTCTGTGAATCTAGCTGACATTACTAAATCAGACATCATGTCATTAATACTGTTAAAGTCCCAATCATCAGAGAATGTACTAGGTGTTAAAAAGTAACTTAAGGAAACCTTCAGTTGATGAGGATATTCAGGATTTCGACCGGACCATATATCTCATAGTCTGTTTTCTCCCATACTACCCCACCAGGTATTGGAATTGCTGTGACATTTACTGTTGATAGTTCTCTTTTCTTCACGTGTGATGATCTGTGTGGTTTCAGGACTAGGTTGATGTTCTGACTTGCTGTGTCCATTGTAATATATTTTCCCTCAATGAATTTTCCCAAACACAGTACCATGATGAGCCAAAGCAGGAGGAAAAATACACCTAGACCGAACCAGAACTCTAACCAAGGTGAAATAAGGTAGATTTCCTTTAGTTGATGAAAGAGTTCCGTTGCTTTTTCCTTAAAAGTCTTTTTTGTTTCTGGCATCACTTCGGGGTCGTTTTGATCTTCAGAGAAGTTGTCGAAGTTGATGAAATAACCAGAGGCAGTTCTGTCAATTGATGGGATTGTTCTTTCAATCTGTCTCTCGGTAGCATTTTCTGATGCCACATTAGTGTAGACTGGTGTTGTTTCTTGACGAACTGTTTCAATCTGTGTCTCAAGAGGCAAGAGTTCCATGGCATTATTGCATAGTCCTTCATTGTGCACTTCAGGCTGATCGGATGTGATTAGTCTTTCAGTTTGAACCTCTTGGATTGTTGTACGTTTGGGTATTCTGTTGTTTCTTGAGAGTCCACTGGGCCTACTGTTGATTATAGGCCACATGCTTGTGGTTTTACCAGGTCGATGGACACGACTCTGTTCTCCTTTTTACCAGCAAGGGGCGGTAGTACTACTGATCTTGTTCCGGTGACTGCCAAGACAGGTACTGCTTTTCTGTAAGAAGGCCCAAATTCCTTCTTTACCGCGATCTTTTCTCTGACTAGATCCCCAATCTTTGGAATCCAGACAGGCCTTGCTGGGGCTGTTGCTTGTGGTGCCTCGTCAGTGGTATCTGGCTGTTGCTTTAACTTTATGTTGCTTAAGGATTTTCTTGTTTCATTCAGTTCCTGTAAAACAGCCAAACGATCTTTGATGTCAAAGTCTGTTGTTTTTTCTTGTACCACTGACATCTGACTATCGAGGTCCTGAATGTTCATTCTAATTCCGAACAATAGTTCGTATGGGCTGAAACCTTTTAGAGAATTTCTTGGCAAGTTATTAAGACTAGTTTGGACACTTATTAAATGTTTGACCCACCCAGCGCCTGAACCTAATACCTTCGCTGTTATAGATCGCTTTATGTCCCGGTTTTTTCTTTCAACCACACTATTCCCTTCGGGGTGCGACGGACAAGAATACCGCAACCCAATTCCCATGCTGGCCATGGCCTCCTTATAAGCTCGAGAGCTGAAAGCAGGACCCTGGTCAGAATGGAACGTGGTAATTGCGTATGTGCCGATAAAGACTTGCAAATCTTTTATAACTGTTCTAGCGTCAGCCGAGCGCTGGGGCCACATCCATATGAACCTCGTACAGGAATCCACTGCTACCATGATATATCTATAGTTGCCGTCCCTTTGTAGGGGACCACAGTGGGTCAAGTAAACACATGCAAATGGTTTATCCGAGATAAGAAGGGGTGTCTGCGCTGGTCGTTTTACTGTTGATACTTTTATCCTTTGGCATATATCGCATTCTAATACATACTTTTTAGTTTGTATTCCCAAGCGAGGCCACCAATATCTCTGTTTTAATAGTGCTATTGTTGCGGAAACGCCAGCGTGTGCAGAGGCAAGCCCTTCGTGTGCCGCTTTTATTAGTCCTAACCTGTGTTCCCTGTTTGGAATTACCCTATCCCCCACTCCAGGGATTCGAGCAAAAGGAACATTATTCGTATCTGTTGAATATAAGTACTTTTCTGGAAAGCCTTTTGGGAGTGTTTTCTTATAATTTTTTACTGACGCACTGACAGCTTGTAGAATATCGCTGTCTATTTTTGTTTGTGACCGAGTTATCGCAGCTACGGAAGCCGTTTGCACAGCTGCCTTCGCGGCTTCATCAGCCAATGAATTCCCTGCAACGTGAACGCCATCACGTTGATGACTCAGAGTGTGTATCACGTGAGTCTTTTGTAGTTCTTTTTGCAAAAGAACTACCTGTTCCCAAAGCATTTTATGCTTTATTGTGCCACCTTTTGCATCTTTGAAACCGTTTTCCACCCAATTCTGCAAGTATTCATTATAAGATTGTACGCAATAAAAAGAATCGCACACTATTAGTGTGGGGAATTCGCGATCGGTATTTTCTAGCGCCATCTTAAATGCTACTAATTCAGCTCGTTGAGCCGAGCAATCTCCTAGAGATTGTGTTTTGGTGACCATTGGTCTAAATTTACCTTTGTGCCAGCGACCTTTAACAATCGCGCACGCAGCACTGTAAGCTTGCTTACCCCCAACTGCGGGTTGTGCTGATTCGTCAGTATATATAATACTTCCGTATTCTTCGAGAGGCAGGATTTCAATTGGCAGATGACATTCATATTCATATTGTAAAAATTCCTGTGTTTTTAAGTTAGGATCAAATTCGTAAACTAGGTCTGTTGCAGCAAGAGAATTAACCCACTGAATCCATCTCGGATGCAAAGCTTTAGCATTAGGAATGCTTGCTTTAGTTACCGCTTCTAAAGCAGGTATCGGTGTTACGATTATTATTCGTTTACCTTGTGCTAGGGGCCTTTCTTTTGCTACAGCAGTCTGAACCGCAGTTAGAATTTTCTCAGTTGAACTGAATTTTATTTCAGCCTTTGTGTACAAATGTGATTTGTAAGCTATTGGTACCTTTTCTCCCTCATTAGAGGTCAGGTATGTGAATCCGCATCTTCCTGGGATGACTCGGATTACAAGATTACGTGTGTTGTCACGTGTATCTAATTTTGTTTTTGCTAACATGTCTGTTTGCAGTGATCTCAAAATTTCTGTGTGTTTTTGAGTCCAATTTATTTGTTTAAAATCAGGTTTAATTAGTTCGTAGAGAGGTTTAACCCTCTCTGCGTAATTTAGAATGTATGTTCTTCCGAAATTCAGAAAACCTAGAATGGATTGTAAATTCTTCAGCGTTTTTGGAGCTTGGAGTACAGCGCACTTCTCTAAGAAGTTGTCCGCTAGGCTTTTCCCTTCACTTGATAATTCGTACCCTAAAAATAGTACTGTCAGATGGGCAATTCGAGACTTTTTAAAGTTGAATTTGTAACCCTCTGCTGCGAACCCAAGTATAATGGTGTTCACTCTTTTCAAGTGAGTATCCAAGTCGTCGTCTGTGAGATAGATATCATCTACGTAAGATAATGCCTCATCATCATAGATTTGTAGTAACTCTGTTACCCTAGCTGAGAATAGTCCTGGGCTGTTCTTGAACCCCTGTGGGAGTCGACAGAATTTTTTCTGCGACCCAAATGCTGAGAAAGCGGTCAAATATCTGCTTTCCGGTGCAATGTTTTGACAAAAGAAACCATTAGATATGTCTAATGTCGTTTTATATTTTTTCCTAACTATGTTATTCATTAGGGCTGCACTATGCGAGTTTTGTACTGCAAAAGTTTTGCACCATGTATTAAGGTGTCTGTAGTCCAAAACTAGACGATATGAATTGTCTGGCTTGGAGACAGGAAACAAAGGATTGTTCATTTGAGAGGTGCATGTTTCAATCACCCCCTGGTATTCAAGTTGATCTAAAATCTCCCTGACTTGTTTTTTAGCTTCTTGCTTTATGGGATACTGCCGTTGGGCAGTTGGTTCACTTTTTAATTGGATTTTGTGAGGCGGAGAGTCCTCATCCCATCCTACATGATTTTTATACAATGCCGGAGCCTGGGCTACTGCCCATTTCCTTGCATATGTATATTTTTTGTGAATCGGAATGTGATTCGAGAAGGCAGGCATAATCACTTCTTCGCCACGAGGGCACTCCCTGACAAACTCTGCGGGCCAATCTTTTTCAGCTAACAGAATATCATAGCCTTTTGAGAGCTTATCCCAAAATAGACCTCTTATTTTCCTAGTCTTATCACCCTCTATACGCAATGTTATTTCGTATATTTTATGGGGCTCGCTAAGTCTGGTGTCGGCAGTTTCAACCTGAATGTATTCATTCGTGTCCACTGTCTCCAGATGACTCATCAAGATCTTGCGCGCTATACTGATTTCTGCTGCACTGTCCAACATTGTCAATGCCCACTCCCCGTTTTTCAACTGTGTCCTCAGTATTCTCGGCATGGTTGATTACTCTAATACTGGCTACCTTCTTTTTCTGAAATTGAGATTTTTTACTCTGAGCAGGTTCCTTGTCTTTGGACTTGGTGTGCTCTCCTGGGTCTGACCGTCCTCTTCTTTCCGATTTCTGTGGAAAAGATCGAGAGGGACGTGTATCAATACTTTGATATCTATCAGGTTTTTTCAAATTATCCCTATTTCTAAGGTTATATCTTCTCTCAGAGGGCTCCCTCTGGGGAGACTGGTGTTCTCGAGTCGGAGTTCTTTCCCTCCGTCGAGGAGACCTTCCTCTGGACTGGAAAACTTTTTCCTTGGGAGTGGATTGTTTATTTCCATCCCAGCTCTTTTTAGGAGTGTTTGAATTATTTTTAATAAATAATTTTTCAGGATTTTCGAGCAGTTGGGGCTTTACTGGTTTCCCACCCAAGCTGTCTCTACCTAATTCTTCATAGCATTTTTCTATGATTCTGGCAAGCTCAATAGGATCTTTTATATCTGTTTCCTTCAACTTCTGGCGAATCGCCACAGATGCTGCTTCTCCTTTTATGTTGGCTAATAATATAGCCGAGACCTGCTTAAAGTCTTTCAGTAATTTCATACCAAGATTTAAGGCGGGCTCTGGACCGTATTCATTTTGAATCTGTTTTAGCACTTCTGGTATTACCGCCATAGACGGAACACTGTGTGTTTTTGTATAAATGGAAGCAAAGACTGTACCCCAAGTGTCGCAGTCCTCCACGTGCGGTGCGATTCCCATAGGAAGGCAGATGGTCAAGATTCTGTGTTTCTCTATAGGGGTAGTATCAGGAAATACTGCCTCTATTTGAGTGATTTTCTGTGCTAACCAGAAAGGAATTTGTTCCCGTTTTACGGGTGTTTTACCAAGACATGACTGTATGTTCTGTGGTGTGATTTTATTAGTGTTCCCCTGATGAGGGGTCAGCTGTGGTACATTAACAGCTGACTGGACTGTTGCAGTCCGCATTACATATTGGACTAATTGCCTATGTATTTTAATTAGTGTTTTTAGCTGTACTAACAGCTCTTCCTTTGACATTTTTGCAATGTCAGGATGTGGTGTGTAGCTGGCTAGAACCGGCCACGTTGGTCCTGGTCTACCTAGTGGACCGAGCCTGGTAATGTGATCATTGTGTTTTAGGGCGCCATTAAACCAGAGCAGGTGCTCTTGAAATTTAAGTGGAATTTCAATCTCCTCGAAAGGAGCGTACTCTTCCGGAGGTTCCTCTATTTTGTAATAGTGAAACTCTTTTGTTGTAGCGTTTGCCGCTGGGAAGTTTATCCATGAATAGAATACCTCTGTCTGCCGATACTCGTGAGCCTCTATCACGAAAAATACTGTACCACCTTGAGGTGTCAGTCCGTTTTCTATAAGTTTTAAAGTTATAGATTTTCTTAAGTGGACCGGGATGATAATTGCACCCGGGTCTGTGTGTTCGGGACCTTGCTGAGTCGCATCTGCTGCGGTCCCAGTGGTTCCGTTTTCTCTTGGCATTGTATAAATGCAGGTTTTGCAGAGTTGGTCTCCAAGGAGACAAAGATTAGGTGCACAATATTTTGGAACACTGTATCCTTCAACGTTGAATAAACCAGAGCTTTACATAGGAATCTCTTCCTACTAAGGTCGGGCGGATTTTAACCTTTCACCCACTCCAGACGTCTATTGGAGTATTTACGGGAGAAAGGGGTCTGTGTGAAATATGCACGACTGAGTTACTCTAACGTCTTGCGTTAGTTTATCGCCTTACCAAACGTTGGGCGCCATGTAGTGTAGTTCCTAGTTTCCCACTAGGCCCCGCGCATTGGAATAACATAAACAGTAGTATCGACGTGGAACTGCGGATATTCCAGGCCTCCACTGACTATGCTAAACTTAATTGGGTGTGTTACCAACTAGCTCAGAGGTCACTGGAAACTTTCTTCTCTGCATAGGAAGTGATCAGCTTCCTTGGCACAGACAAGAAGGGATTCAGCTTTCCAACAACCGTGCAACATGACAACTTTGCTCCTCAGATTAAGAGTCAATCTCTAGGGTCGTGTGAAACAATAGACATGTATTTCACTCAGTCAGGTTAGTGCAGTTTACTTTCACAATATGTAGAGAATAGAGAGACGGGCGTTTGTCAATAAAGGGTTAACATTTATTGAACAGTCTTTCTTCTCGTACAAGAGAAATGTATTGCCACAATTGCAAGACTTGTTATTATAAAAAGTACGTACAGTAAGATAAGGATTGCGAAATAATACTGTAAAAGCATTGATATGGTTTCTTAGCCATACAATGGTTTAAAAGTAATAAAACATATATACAGTCATATATACATTAGGCTAAAATACTCAACTGGTGCTTCTAACTACGCCTACCCCAGTGTGCCTGACCTAAGCCTAACACGTGGAAGGGGAGTAAGTGAGTAGCTTTAGTTAAGTTGGTTTTGCCAAGGTTTGCTTCAAGAATTCTCATCTAAGGGTTTAGTCAACACCATACCTCTGAATAGAATGATGGAAGTCTGGTATTTCCTTCAGGAAGCACTCGGTATCCCAGTCACCCGCGAGGGCAGACTGGAAACGTTGGAGCTGGATTTCTCAGCAGAAGAAATGCAGCGTCTCTCTTCAGCGCGTCGAGGAAGGATGGGGGGACAGCGTCCGCGGGCAGCTTGGTATCTGCTGGGCTCTTCACAGAGGGACGGCTGTTCAGCTGCTAAGCTCACCACACCATCATTTGCGCTTTAGCAGCGATAATGGTATCAGTAGCTTCACCACCAAAGGGACAGCAGCAGCATCAGCGTACTGCATACAGCATACAACAGCAATGGGACACCAGCAATTGCTTAAGGCAACGTTGGTAGTATTTATACCTGACAGGTGCCTGGTTTGACGCAAGTTTGCTGGACATAAGACGTCAATTAAAGATGTCACTAGGAAGTGATAGCTATCAGTTGCTCATTAGAGTTCCATTACTAATCAAAACACAGCAAGCGGGGATTTCCAGGTTTGCTGAGTTTTTATCTTGTTGAAGAACTCGGAGTGTTAATCTAGGAATATCAGATAGTGACTTCTGCTCTGTCATTGCACTAATTGGTTGCAAAGGAAGTGGCAGAGAACTATTCTGGAATGTGGCTCTGTTCGTGTGAGGCCAGAGATGACTTTCTGAATATCGCACTTGAACGGTTATGCCAATATAGGGAATAAATGGATTTATAGCCGAATAGGGGCATAAGGTCACAGTATCGATCAGGAACCTAGATAAACACGCAACAAGCCCGCAGAAGACCCCGTCACCATGCCCAGTTGTGCTGCTCTCCCGGACCCTAAGGCGTCTTGCACGTGTGTGCACATCTACAAAGGTGGACTGCAGCCCTGCATTGTTTGCCTCCAGTGGAGCACTTTGGGTGTCACCCTCCCTTTCTTCCTCAGAGGATGTCGCCATGAGTTGGAGAGGGGGTACATGATGCCTCATGGGCCTTACCACTTCCGATGACTCTGAAGCTGGTGAGGGAGACTGTGCGGGTGGATCCTGCTGTGGTGAATCATACAGCAGAGGTGATAATGGCTGTGCTGTTGTGGCTGCCTCTGGTGTGGAAGCTGCCTGTGCTGTGGGTGCGGGTGGTGTGTCAGTGCTTTGCCCTGCACTACTGCTTGCATCCTCACTCCTTTCCATTTGTGGTGCCCTTTCCTCCCTCTCTTGCGCTGTCCTGCATGATGACTCTCCCATGGACAGATATGGACATTGGCTCAGTGGTGCTGCAACCCTGTATTTCAATATTAAATTACAATCCTGTCACACAATATCAATGTCCTCAACTGCTTCTGAATATATTGTGTGGTTTGCCTTGCTGTTTTGTGTGATGACTGTACTGATGTATGTTTCAATGGCTACCTCTCCCATGATGCATTGCTGGTGTATCCCAAAACCTGTACTGGAGTGTAAAACACAGAGTCACATTGGGGAACTGGAACAGGGAAGGGGGGAAGGATGGACATGCTCCTTGCCTCGTTTTGTTGCAGCCCTCGGGCTTCAGGGTGGACTCCACCAGCTGCTCCAGGTCAGTAAGGGCAGGTGCCTGCTCCTTCCTCCCCCTGTGACACTGGCCTCTTTCTTCTGTGCTGCCAGCTTCTTCTTTGTTATGATCCTGAGATCATACCAGCGTTTTTTGAAGTCATCTACTTCTCGTGTGGTCACCCCTATGGCGTTGACCTTCGCCTGGATTCCCAGCCAGGTGTTCCTTTTCACAGCCTCTGCTATCTTCAGAGACTGTTTCCCAAAAAGCTGGGTGTGGTGTTTTATCACCTCCTCCACCATCACCTGCAGTTCGCCTGTGCTGAACTTTAATTTTCTTTTGCTGTCTGCTACTTCCCTCTGTAAGTCCTGGGATTTCATCCTGCACTTCTGCTCTGCTCAGTACAGCCAGTAGCTCAGTGTCTCCAGAATGTTCAGTCAGTCTGCACCTGCATGGGTGTGGCCACTTCCTGGTTGTGGGGTGGGGTGGATGCACAGGATTGGTTGGTTCCTCTGTTGCTTGGTAGTGGGGTCTATGCACATGATTGTTTGAATCCTCAATTGCTTGTATTTTGTATCTCCAATTCGGTATTTACCGGTTCGGTATTTACTGAATCGGTAAATACCGATTCGCTAATTCCGTTTCATTCCTATGGGCCTCCAGGCCGAATTGATATTTACTGATTCGGTAAATACCGAATCGGAGATTCCAATTTTCACCAATTCGGTACATTTTACCAAATTATTTGCTACATCCCATTTACCCATTTACCGATTCTAACATACCAAATCGGTAAAATTCTGTATTTTAGAATCGGTAAAATAGGATTACCTACATCTGGCCCTTAATCTCTACTTACAATAAACGAAGCCACTGTACTACAATAATCCATTGTCTCTGATGGATTTCATGTATGTCACCTGTCTTCCAGTTGTCATCTTGAATTCTGTCTGAAAAAAATTATAGAAAGTTATTATGTGTGTTAATCTGGTTAAACGTTTTTGGACTGCCTTATTACTTTCCAATAACATGCAGTTTATTGAATTTTTGACTTTGCTTTTTCGAGCTAATATTTTGTATGTTTTGCTATTGACTCCGGTGAGACGAAAAATAGGTTTTATATATGGGTAATACAATTTTCCTCACCTTATTAAGGTTTTATCATTTGTTTGCTCCTGGTGGTTTGGCTGACTTAGTGTTATCCCTTCTGGATTTTGTTGGGGATTTCTTAAAGATAAAATTGAGATTACCTGAGCTCTTTGAAATGAATGTTTGCTTACCCTTCTTTCGCCATTTCTTATTTGGTTTAAGTTTGTGTTGCCTTTTGAATACTAATGCGTAATGTTCTAGTTAGTTTCAGCTGTATCGTTCGGGTTTCCAAACGTTTCACCTCGCATAGGCATTTTGCTTGTTGAGTAAGTGCTGCTGGCTATGGGGAAGTTCAGCTGTTGGCTATGTTCCTCCTGTTGTTATTTGCAGATTTTTATGAACCTGTGCAAAAAAGAATATTGATTGTGTGTTTACTACTAAAGGATTACATTTCTGAAAACGACAACTGACCAACATCTTTTATTTTGTACCTCATCCCTGCACAGCACCTTCCCCGAGGCTAACACATGGTGGACTTAGAACAATAATTTTGCCTCCACCACATTCCCTGAGGCAAAGTCCTGGCGGAGTTAGAATGTTAATCTTGCCCCACCACTGTCCTGCACCTTCCCTGAGGCAAACACCCGGTGGAGTTAGAAGAATAATTGTGTTCCCCTACCACTGTCCAGCCCCTTCCCTGAGGCAAACACCCAGTTGACTAAGAATAATATTTCTGCCCCCCCCCCCTAATGGCCAGCACCTTCCCTGAGGAAAAGACTTGGCAGAGTTAGATTAATATTTTCACCCCATCTCTGTCCAGCACCTTCCCTGCGGAAAACACTTGGCGGAGTTAGAATAATAATGTTGCCCACCACCACTGTCCAGCACCTTCCCTGAGGAAAACACATGTCGGAGTTAGAATAATAATTTTGCCCCCACACCACTGTCAAGGACCTTCCCTGAGGCAAACACCCGGGGGAGTTAGAATAAAAATGTTGTCCCCCACCACTGTCCAGCACCTTCACTGAGGCCAACAACTGGCGGAGTTGGAATAATAATTTTGCACCCAACATTGTCCAGCACCAACCCTGAGGCAAACAGTTGGTGGAGTTAGAATAATTATTTTGCCCTCACCACTGAGCAGCACCTTCCTCAAAAGTTGTGACATATGTAGAACAGCATGTTATTTTCTTTGGGCAAAATAAATTATATAGTATACTTACAGATGATTGTCCACAATTTATAATTGTTGTTGGTGTCTGATCAATCTCAGTAGAAATTTTTAAAAAATCAATTGTTATTTCCGATTTAGGGTTTATGATATAAATAGAAGTAGTTTGATATTCACTTATGAACGGAAGTATGTATTCCGGATTACATGTTGTAGATTTGGTACTGCTTTTGAAGTGCAGTAAATAGTTTTTAAATAAATTTAAAGTATATGAATTATTTCTTTTCATTATACAGGTGTTTTGTTTTATATGTACACTTCAGTCAGTAGATGGCAGTGTGTAATTCGAAAGTCTGAGATGTCTTCTTCTACTCCTGCTGCATGTGGTCAACCTGGAATTTAGTGCACCACTGACCACAAAATGGTGGTCGGTTTCTTTTATACGTTTTTTAGCGGTAAACGAAAATTGAAAGAAAATATATTTTGGAAACGATTTTTCTGCGTGATTCAGAATCTGGCAAAATTTATATTTATTATGTGTTGTCCGAAATGTTGGTTTCTACATTCCATTTCGGAATGTCATCCATTTTGAGTAGATGATGGGTTGGCTGCTGTAATGGAAATAGTTGAAGGGACTTCCATTTTCTCTGCTATGTGTGCATTGTATGTAGATACTGTTTTTGACACTGACTGTATAGTGTATTTCAAGTCTGTATATATGCATAAAAATCAGAGTTATTCTTTTTGAAAAAATTGTAAAAACAAATTAAACAAAAAAACTAACATTTTAATACCTATGTATTTGTATACTTCGGTTTTAGAATTAGTACACAAGTATTTAAATACATACCTGATTATCGGTATGCTCCCCCACCCAAAATCCCTGCATCCCTTCCATCTCGTTCCAGAAGATGTCATCATTTTTTCTGTAACATGAAACTTTCTATGCATAGTAATGGTATGTGTTGTATTACTATGCATTGTAATGGTATATGTTGTAATGGTTGCTTTAATATAACCCTATGAGCATGTATTGTAATAGCTTGCGTTGTAAAAACATGCGTTGTCATGGTATTTGCATTATAAAATTTGCAATGTAAAAATACGTGTTGTAATGGTATGCGCTTTAACGTCATATATTGTGCATACCACCCTTGCAGCTGGATTGAACTCCAGGGCTGCAATGGCAAAAGACAAGCATCTGCCTGCACAAGTCCAAGGCTGCAACTGCAGAGGATGAACACCTCCATGTGTTGACAAATGAGTGTAGAGTGTACCCACCCAAAGTTCATGGTCTAATAACACTCTTGTGCGGTTATGCAGAAAATTCTTTTGTGAATACATTTGACAAATTTAACTGTTTTCCTTTTTCCTGGGGATTTCTTTTATTCAAAAGAAGAACATTAGGATGGGGTCCTTGGGCTTGTTTAACGACCCACCGGGTACATGCCCTACTAACACTTGAAAAACTAGATAGTACCAGGGAGTCAGAGAGAAACCACGTAGCTACTTTGAAAACAACAAAACACAATACTGTGTGATAGTTAAAGTGACGTGACTATGTGTCATTCTGCACTCAAAATTCCTTCTTGGAAAAAAGTGCCCATCAGTTCCCGCCTGATTCCGCCCTACATCATTTGGGCTCTCCTTACCCAGGAGAAAATGCAGTATATCTATCAGTGTGGTAGTGATAGATTGACTTTAGAAAATGTCGCTGGTAGGAGTGTCAGAGTATTAATGCGGGTTACTGAAATACAGTGCCAAATGAAATATGTGAAAAATGGTGATGTTAAAATTGGGTAGCTATTGAGTGGATGCAAACAATTTTAATCAGTTCCCTCAAAACTCCCAATATTAAAATGTGAAAAAGCAAACAGATTTAACATAATATCTGTTTATACAGTATGGTCAACATGTTTCAGCAAATGTGACTTGATATGTCACTGCTTTCATCAGGACCTTGATTTTATTGGCTACTGTGTGAGAAATAAAGGAAAAATATCACCTGTATATTTTTCAACTTCGTTCAATCTTCTCCACTATTGTTGGTGAACAAAAAAACAAATATACACACATATGAAAAACAAAGTAGGAACGTAAGAAGGCAATCTTCATTCGATTAGCCACATATTAAATGCTTAGTCTGATTTACTAAACAAAAATTCTTTACAAAATTAGTTGCGATGTCACCATATATTTACAGCAGAATTTCTAGCCATCTTACCTCAATTTGGTAGGAGGAAAAGCATCACCCCACTTGGCCGCTGCTCAGGTAAGAGGAGCACCGCTCTGATAAAAACACAGAATAAAACCTGAGCACGCTGTGTTAGGCCACGTGTCACTCTCTCACTCAGTTCTTTATTAACATGTATTTCTATTTGTGTCCATCGGATCACTGATTTGTTCAAATGGTAAATTTGTGTGCATTAGGGGCAGCACTTGATAGACCTTATTAACCAAGCGTGCGTGCCCTTAATTGCTCAAACCTACATGTGCCTAGATATATAAAGCCAACAAACTGTTATAAGATGCGCAAAAGAATCTATCTTTGTCAGTAACACTTTCAACTTAAACAATGAAAGTCTTTTCTATCACGAAATCGGCAGACTTTCATTGGTATTGTGCATTCGTGTAACCAATATTGCTTAGTTTTCAAACGATTGCTAGTACGTTCCATAAGGGTCACGTTTATGCTCTCACTGCAGAGAGCATTGTTTTCATAGCGCACCAAAAGATATGAGCTGCTTGCTGTCAAGAAGAAATTAATGGCTCTACACAAGGGCTGTCAGGCGTAACAAACTGTTTGTGGGTATTCAGCTTTTCCCACCGGAAACGTAAATTTTATGTTAGTTGTGTGCACCAAAGTAACTGTGCCGATGTTTCAAAAGAAAATATTTCGCACTAGCTTTAATATTACGCACCAAATAGGCTTAGCCACTCGGCGTTTCAATTTCTTTCCAAAGCGTGCAACATGCTGCATAGAGCTTGTTTACGCTCTTATTGCAGGTCACCTATTTCATAAAGGACACATGTCGCATTTAACAACCTTTGTTACTTATTTAAGGAAAACATTTGTATTGCCAACAGAAGGCTGGAAGACATACTGAGGTTCAACGCATAACTTATAAATGCGTGTTTATCCCAATCAATTGGTCGCCTACCTTCCTGTCAGTACACCAGACGTCCCTCTGTGCAATCTGGGGGGGCGTCGGTGCACTGGTATGGGGCCATTTTGATTGTCCACGTGTCATGTGACCTCGTGTCATGTGACTTCAGTAGGACTACAACAGCCCTGCAATATAACTGGGAATTGTAGTTTTTTCTTTTAAAGTGCAAAGCACAATACAGACTTTGGGAATCACGACCTCTAGGACTACAGAAATAGCGCGATGTTGCTGGGAAATGTAATTAATTCATTTCTTCTCTTTGTAGAACCCGAAGCACAAGTGAAGAACATGGGGGAATTTTTGTACAATCTCACCAGGGTGTCTATATTCAGAATTACATTAAAGGGTCATGTGCAATTATGGAACAGTTAGAATGAAAACTTTGCAAATACCCAGATGGAATATCCTAGATTATCTTTTTTAAGTATAGTTTTACTACTTGATGCTTATTTATGGTGGGATCCTATGGAAGAGATTTCTTTTACCTAGGATTTTACAATTAATCTTACCAGTAAGCTTATTAAGGAAAGGTATTTAGCTGAGGATGTCAATCAGATGTTATAATGACATCCATGGAATATCTTCATTTAGGCCTATCTTGTCACTATTTAGACGATAGACCCACTTTTGCTCCCGTTTGAAGAGAAAGTTAGATACATCAGCAACATGTTCGGGTATTAATGGTTGTTCCAGAACCGTCCAATTGAAATCACTTGGACCATGACCTTTCTCTAAGAAGTGTGCCGTGAGTCTTGTGGCTTGTCTCCGACACCGGATAGTACTTTTGTGTTCGGATATTCTGACCTTAATACGCCTAGTGGTCATACCGACATAGCGCATTTTACAGGGGCAGGTGATTAGATAGATCAAATTATCGCTATTACAATTTGTAAATCTGCGCTGCTCCCATGCTCTATTTGTGCCAATGTCGATAGTTGTCGATTTGCTTGTCTGGGGACATGCGGCACAAGTGCCGCAAGGATGATGGCCCGTTACTGCAGGTGAGTCCCAAAGTGTACCTATTTGGCGTGGTAATTTGGTTCGAGGTCTAGTGTGGACTAATCTGTCCTTGAGATTTGGTCCTCTTTTGAAAGCAAAGAGGGGGCGTGCTATTTGATCTCCCCCTGTGTTTAAAATGGACCAGTGTTTGTGGACAATTTTCTGTAGCGCATTTGATTTGGTGTTGAAGGTGTTTACAAAGGTCAGGCGCTCCATTTTCTCTTTCGGTTGTTTTGGTTCCAGTAACCCTTCACGGTTGTTGTTCGATGCACGTTTTTTTGACTGACGCACCACCTTTTTAGGATATCCTCTATCCAATAGTTGTTCTTCTAATTCAGAAGCATGTTTTTTGAAACTGGTTTTATCCGAACAATTGCGTTGAATTCTTAAAAATTGACCAAAAGGTAAATTGTTCCGCAATGATCTAGGATGACAGCTCTCGTAGCTCAAAAGAGAGTTACGGGCCATTGGTTTCCTGTATAGTTCTGAATGAAGTCCATCTGGTTTCACAGTTATCAGTAGGTCTAGGAAAGGTAATTCAACTTTGTTGTGTTCTACTGTGAACTTCAAATATGGATTCTGGAGATTAAGCCATTGGTGAAAAAGCAAAAGGTCGTCCACAGTGCCATGCCAAATCACTAAAATATCATCAATATAACGCTTCCATGTGCAAAGCGATTGATGATACGGATTGTTAGGTGTTAGTACAATGCTCTGTTCGAAATTGTGGACGTACAAATTCGCCAAACTTGGCGCAAAAACGCTCCCCATGCTGGTTCCAGCAATTTGGAGATACAATGACTCTTCGAATTTGAAGTAGTTCTCTCTCATGGCTATTTCTGCCAGGGTCATGATGAAAGAGACTGGAGTAATAGTGGTCGATTCGTTTTCTTCGAGTAGATGTCTCACCACTTCTAGGGTTTCTGTTTGTGGGATTGAAGTATATAATGATTCCACATCGAAGGAAACTAGGATATCGGTGGATTGGTCAAATTCTATTTCTGGTAAGAGTCTTAGAACGTCTGTCGTATCTTTCAGATACGTTGGCATTTTGCTGACCATGGGATTGAGAAAGTGATCCACGAAAGTTGACAAAGGTTCAAGGAGAGAACCAATCCCTGAAATTATAGGGCGTCCTGGAGGTGGACGTTGAGGCTTGTGTACCTTTGGTAAGGTGTAGAAATAAGGTACAATAGGATTAAGATTTCTCAGATAAGCGGCCTCATTTGGAGTAATCCAGCCTTCGTTGACACCTTCTTCTACTAGATTGCCTATGGTGTTTTTCAACCGTTCTGTGGGGTCAATGGATAGTAGAGTATAGGACCTGGTGTCTTGTAGTTGACGCAGACACTCGTCTCTATAACTGGTGCTGTCTTGTAGAACGATGGCACCGCCTTTGTCGGCAGGTTTTATTATGATTTTGTCGTTTGATGTTAAGGATTGTAGTGCACGTTGTTCTCTTTTAGGTAGGTTGACAAATGAGTTTTTATTTGTCTGGAAAAGTGTGGTGAGATCGTTTTCAATTGCTTTCTCAAAAGCGATGACTTTTGCTGGTATTCCAGTCAGAGGAGGGATAAAGGTAGAGGCTTTTTTTAGACCCGTATTCGTGTTGGTTGGGTCTGATAATGCTACAGGTGTTTTAGCAAAGAAGAAATGGAGTCTTATTTTTCTAAAAAACTTTGCCATCTCTAAACGGGCTAAGAAAGGATCACCTTCTTGTGTGGTCACAAAGCCCAGTCCTCTGTTGAGGAGAGCCTCTTCGGTGTCTGTTAGATTGTAGGAGCTTAAATTAATTACGAGGCTATCTCGTTGCTTGTCCCTGCTGCCTCCTGCGGGATTTTCTTGCCGTTCCTCAAGTCCATTGTAGATGTCTGTGGAGGATTCGACCATTGAACCCGTCGGTTGGCTCCTGATCTTTTGCGTCCCGTAGTTCCTCTCTGGCCACGCCCTAAAAAAGGCTGCATATTTGGATCATAGTGGAACTGAGGTGGACCGAATTGTCCCATTGGTGGTTGGAAAGGAGGTGCGCCATACATCCAAGGGTTTGGTTGAAACCAAGGAGGTACTTGATTCTGATGACTATTCCTCCAGAATCTTCCTCTTCCTCTTCCTCTATTTTTATTCCCGGTCCCTGTGCCTGAGCTGTCTGAATCACTGGACTGATCCTCTGAACTTGAGGTCGCATATGTTGATCCACCTTTTCGTCCGTTCCTATTGAATGGTGTAGGTACATATGACTCGCTGGTGTAAGGATAAACTTTCTCTGTTGAAAACCTGGCTAGATCTTTCTTGCATTTCTCTAGCTTTGCGAAGAGAATAGATTCTTTGAACTCTTTATTTTGTTTGTTGCTTTCATCTTGGTTTGTCTTGAAGGCTGTGCCTTTGAGGGTAGTTCTAATCTGACCTTCTAGAATCTGGATTTCTATCAGTATCTTGTCAGCTACTTTTTTAGCAGTTTTGATGATCAAGACTAGCCAGTCTCGTGTACATTTCCATGCCACCATGGACCAGTCTTTTAGAAAATCTTTATCTTCTAAAAAAAGCCTGGGAGCATTGGTGACTATGAGGCCAGTTGGTGCGCAATTACCGCGAAGATATTCTGCCATCATTATTCCATGGACTATGGTTCTTGAGTGGCTTTTCTTTAACATTAGAACTTTAGCCCAGCCTTCTATGTTGGTGCTAACTGCCACCGGTAGGTGTTCAAGGAGGCTGGGATTTTCATTTAAAATAGATTGAATTTCCTCTTCCTCAAAAGCTAGGCCCAGATTGGTGGCCATGATTAGAAGAGTGTGAGAGCGTGTGACGACGCAGCTAAACAACTAAAGCGAGCACAGAGTGAAATCTGTGAACACAATCTAGGCGTAGTAAGTGGCAATGGCTCACCTACGTTATTTACGGACCCGCAGCTGCAGCTGCTCAATACTCAAAAGAAGAACATTAGGATGGGGTCCTTGGGCTTGTTTAACGACCCACCGGGTACATGCCCTACTAACACTTGAAAAACTAGATAGTACCAGGGAGTCAGAGAGAAACCACGTAGCTACTTTGAAAACAACAAAACACAATACTGTGTGATAGTTAAAGTGACGTGACTATGTGTCATTCTGCACTCAAAATTCCTTCTTGGAAAAAAGTGCCCATCAGTTCCCGCCTGATTCCGCCCTACATCATTTGGGCTCTCCTTACCCAGGAGAAAATGCAGTATATCTATCAGTGTGGTAGTGATAGATTGACTTCAGAAAATGTCGCTGGTAGGAGTGTCAGAGTATTAATGCGGGTTACTGAAATACAGTGCCAAATTAAATATGTGAAAAATGGTGATGTTAAAATTGGGTAGCTATTGAGTGGATGCAAACAATTTTAATCAGTTCCCTCAAAACTCCCAATATTAAAATGTGAAAAAGCAAACAGATTTAACATAATATCTGTTTATACAGTATGGTCAACATGTTTCAGCAAATGTGACTTGATATGTCACTGCTTTCATCAGGACCTTGATTTTATTGGCTACTGTGTGAGAAATAAAGGAAAAATATCACCTGTATATTTTTCAACTTCGTTCAATCTTCTCCACTATTGTTGGTGAACAAAAAAACAAATATACACACATATGAAAAACAAAGTAGGAACGTAAGAAGGCAATCTTCATTCGATTAGCCACATATTAAATGCTTAGTCTGATTTACTAAACACAAATTCTTTACAAAATTAGTTGCGATGTCACCATATATTTACAGCAGAATTTCTAGCCATCTTACCTCAATTTGGTAGGAGGAAAAGCATCACCCCACCTGGCCGCTGCTCAGGTAAGAGGAGCACCGCTCTGATAAAAACACAGAATAAAACCTGAGCACGCTGTGTTAGGCCACGTGTCACTCTCTCACTCAGTTCTTTATTAACATGTATTTCTATTTGTGTCCATCGGATCACTGATTTGTTCAAATGGTAAATTTGTGTGCATTAGGGGCAGCACTTGATAGACCTTATTAACCAAGCGTGCGTGCCCTTAATTGCTCAAACCTACATGTGCCTAGATATATAAAGCCAACAAACTGTTATAAGATGCGCAAAAGAATCTATCTTTGTCAGTAACACTTTCAACTTTAAACAATGAAAGTCTTTTCTATCACGAAATCGGCAGACTTTCATTGGTATTGTGCATTCGTGTAACCAATATTGCTTAGTTTTCAAACGATTGCTAGTACGTTCCATAAGGGTCACGTTTATGCTCTCACTGCAGAGAGCATTGTTTTCATAGCGCACCAAAAGATATGAGATGCTTGCTGTCAAGAAGAAATTAATGGCTCTACACAAGGGCTGTCAGGCGTAACAAACTGTTTGTGGGTATTCAGCTTTTCCCACCGGAAACGTAAATTTTATGTTAGTTGTGTGCACCAAAGTAACTGTGCCGATGTTTCAAAAGAAAATATTTCGCACTAGCTTTAATATTACGCACCAAATAGGCTTAGCCACTCGGCGTTTCAATTTCTTTCCAAAGCGTGCAACATGCTGCATAGATCTTGTTTACGCTCTTATTGCAGGTCACCTATTTCATAAAGGACACATGTCGCATTTAACAACCTTTGTTACTTATTTAAGGAAAACATTTGTATTGCCAACAGAAGGCTGGAAGACATACTGAGGTTCAACGCATAACTTATAAATGCGTGTTTATCCCAATCAATTGGTCGCCTACCTTCCTGTCGGTACACCAGACGTCCCTCTGTGCAATCTGGGGGGGCGTCGGTGCACTGGTATGGGGCCATTTTGATTGTCCACGTGTCATGTGACCTCGTGTCATGTGACCTCAGTAGGACTACAACAGCCCTGCAATATAACTGGGAATTGTAGTTTTTTCTTTTAAAGTGCAAAGCACAATACAGACTTTGGGAATCACGACCTCTAGGACTACAGAAATAGCGCGATGTTGCTGGGAAATGTAATTAATTCATTTCTTCTCTTTGTAGAACCCGAAGCACAAGTGAAGAACATGGGGGAATTTTTGTACAATCTCACCAGGGTGTCTATATTCAGAATTACATTAAAGGGTCATGTGCAATTATGGAACAGTTAGAATGAAAACTTTGCAAATACCCAGATGGAATATCCTAGATTATCTTTTTTAAGTATAGTTTTACTACTTGATGCTTATTTATGGTGGGATCCTATGGAAGAGATTTCTTTTACCTAGGATTTTACAATTAATCTTACCAGTAAGCTTATTAAGGAAAGGTATTTAGCTGAGGATGTCAATCAGATGTTATAATGACATCCATGGAATATCTTCATTTAGGCCTATCTTGTCACTATTTAGACGATAGACCCACTTTTGCTCCCGTTTGAAGAGAAAGTTAGATACATCAGCAACATGTTCGGTATTGTAAGCAGGGACACGCAGACAGGGTTGCTTGTTCGATCTTCTTCTTTATTTAACAGTATCAAGTAGTACAGCAACATGAACACAGGACCTCCTCCGCTTCTCCCTCCAGCAACTGCCTCCCACCTGCATTCTACAAACGACCTACCACGCACTCCACACTCGCACTCCATGCACGCTCTACACTCGCATGCCATACACGCGCCACACACACACACGCGCCACACACACACGATACATGCACGAATACCACACACCCTCCTCCTCAAAAAGCTAAGGAACCACCATTAAGATCACCCTAACTTGAAATCCAAAAACCTAGCTGGCATCTTCCTTACCCTATCGCCACGGCGGAGACATTCACCACTAATGTCAACATTAGGGCGAAATGGTACACTCTCAGCATCTATAACATTTCTAGCACTAGAAGGACCAACGTCACGAACATCAACAACATCCCTAGGCTCACACGTACCTGCATTATCGGTCAGCCTCAAATCCTTCACCAAACCAAAATCATCGCCTAACAAGTAACCACTACAAGACCCACCATCGGAATGTACACCAACCACACCCCTCCTCTCATTACAAAAACTCAATTGACGAAAATTCCACCTTTTGCCATCTTCCAATTCAACAGCACTACCAAACACCTTAATTACTTTTAAAGGTTTGGACCATACACTTTCACCCTTCAATACCTTCCTAGGGTTCTTCACCCTAACCATCTGACCTATCTTGACTAGAGGCCAGTTACATCTGTTCCCATGGTACTGCTGATTGCGGTCTTGATACCTTTTAACTTCAGATCTGACTTCTTCATCAACATTCTTGGCGTTACATTGCATCTTATTATTTCTCTTTCTTAACCACCAGGGAACCAGTCCCGTAAATGGCTTCCTGCCTCTTAAAATTTCGAAAGGTGTCTTCCCGGTAGCTGAGTGGGGAGTCACACGATAGGCAGTCAACCTCTCTTGCAAGGCCTTCCTCCAGGGTAACCCTGCACTTAATGCTAATTCAATCACTTCCTTGACCACCCTGTTGAAGCGCTCAACTTGGCCATTTCCTTCAGGGTGGTACAGAGATGACTTAATGTGCTTAATGCCCATTACCAATAAAAACTCTTCCATTTTTTGTGAAACAAATTGGGGACCATTATCCGAGACCAACATTTCAGGTACACCCTCTCTCGAAAATACATCCTCCAAAAACTCAATGACAACATCCGTAGACATACCATTCACCATTCTTACCTCGGGCCATTTCGAATAATAATCCACTAATACAATGGCATAACAATCTGTAGAAGACAAGGCTGAAAATGGTCCCATAAAGTCGATAGCTACTTTCTGCCACGGGTATTCAGGTAGCTCCACCATGGTCAATGGTACACTCAACGGCTTAGCTACTTTGTCACTGTTATTACAAATTTTGCAATCCCTTACTAGTTTGTCCACCATAGAGTCCACACCTGGCCACCAAAACCACTCCTTAACCCTTCTCTTTGAACTAGACATGCCACCATGTCCCAAATGGCTTCTCTCAGCAATGTCCTTCCTTAACCCAACTGGAGGCACAATCCTGTCACCCCTTAAGATGATATCATTAACAATGCATAACTCATCCTTAACCTTGGAAAAGGCAATGGATTCACCGCGTAAATATGACTCTCTAGGCCATCCTTCAACTATAAATCGTTTAATTTCTTTCAGGACCACATCCTTCTCCATCTCACTCACCCAAGATGCTTCAGAAATACTGCTAACAACATTCTCAGCGTCAATAAGAAATACATCCTTAGTGGTAAATGCCACTTCACAATCAGTGTTGGTCTTGGCATCAGACATATCTGCATTGGGTAATCTAGACAGACCATCAGCAACAACATTGTCCTTACCAGGAATGTATTCAATATCAAAACTAAACATTTGCAGCTTTGAAGCCAAACGAGCTAATCTTGGCGTTAAGTTCTTCCCGCCCTCAGGCCTCAAAATGTTCACTAATGGTTTGTGGTCAGTACAGATTTTAAACTTCCTTCCCCATATATACATTCGAAATCTTTCAGCTGCCCATGAAGCAGCTAACAATTCCTTTTCTATAACGGAGTAGTTCCGTTCTGCTTTAGTTAGAGTACGTGAAGCGTACGCTACTACCCACTTTTCAGACTTGGACCGTTGGGAAAACACAGCACCAATGCCATACCCAGACGCATCCACAGATAGAATACATTCTGCCATTGGTAAAAAGGGTTTCAAGCAAGGCGTGGTAACTATTTCCTTCTTCACTTTCTCAAAACACGTTTTCTGTTGATCGCCCCATGAGAATGTAACACCTCTCTTTAGTAAGGATCTTAGCGATTCAACTTTTGAAGCATAGTTCTCAATAAATCGTGAATAAAATTCTGTCAGTCCCAGAAATGACATTAATTGTTCTTTGCTTGTAGGTTCTGGAACAGCTAAAATAGCGTCAACGTGGCTAATTTTGGGTCGAATACCATCCTTAGATATGACATGACCTAAGTATTCCACCTCAGATTTCCCAAATACACATTTCTCATTTTTAATAGTTAGTCCACTCTTTCTTAACGCTTCCAAAACTGCAAATAAGCCTTTATCATGACATTCTTTGTTCTTCCCAAATATTAAAATGTCATCCTGAAACACTTTAGCATTTTCGATCCCCTGCAAGACCCTGCACATTTCCCTTTGGAACACTGCAGATGCACTAGCGAGCCCAAAAGGCATGCGCTTATACCTAAACATCCCTTCTGTGGTGATAAAAGCAGTGCAGTGTTTAGAATCATCCTCTAACACAATTTGATGGTATGCACTAGTTAGGTCTATCTTGGAAAACCAAGAAGAACCACCCACAGATGATGTTAATTCTTGCAGATTTGGAAGAGGGAATGTGTCAACCCAAATAGCCTCATTTAAACATCTTAGGTCTACACACAGGCGCAAATCGCCATTGGATTTAAGCGAAATAACCACTGGCGAAACCCAATCAGAACTTTCAACTGGTTCAACAATACCATCACTACACAGTTTTTTAAGTATCTCACCCAATTTTTCTCTGTAACTAATCGGAACATTTCTAAGTTTTTGCCGAATAGGACATGCGCCTTCCCTTAGTATTATTCTGTGCTTGAATCCAACCATTTTGCCAATTCCACTTGAGAATACATCAGGAAATTTTTCTGGAAGATTTGAGTAAGCATCTTTCTCAACACACTCATCCTGAATAGAATAAACTGGGCATTCCCGTCTAGGATCAATTTTCATGCCTAAATCATAAATGTGTGGCCACCCCAAGATTGTCGCACCCTTATTGGCCACATAAATTTTTCCCTGACAAGAGTTACATCCAAAACTTATTTTGGCTATTATAAACCCTTCTAACGGTATTCTGTGTCCGGTGTAACTTCCAGGATGTATGTCAGGACCTAATAATGGCCTGCTGGGCCATAGAGATTTGAATGAATCCATACCCATAATAGTATACCAGGCACAAGAATCTACCATGACCTTTACTTCTAGCCCATCGATATTAACAAAACAAGATGGTAACTTTTTAACTCTACACGCCCCTTTAGCTATTTCGTCGTGGATACTGCATATGTCACCCACAACATGGAAAACATCATCTTGATTCCCATCTTGGACACAATTAATGTCATCCTGCTCGTTATCTTGTAAATAATTAACTTTAGCTTTGAAATTTCGACATACTCTGGTAAAATGTCCTTTCTTTTTACAGTTGGTACAAATTTTATCAAGGGCAGGACACCATTTATAATTAGCTAAATGAGTAGAAGACCCACATCTAAAACATGCAAATTTTTTCGGGTCATTATTTCTTTCGAAACTTTTTTCATTTCCTTTCTTACTGGGATAAGATGAATAATTTGTTGTCTTATTATCACTCTTGAATTTGGACATGTCACCCTTATTTACAACATTAATAGAATTAGAGTCAGAATCGTTCTTTTCATTCCTGACCTCACGAATGCATTGATCAGAGATTTCTACACCTCTAGCCACTTCAATGGCATTTTTTAAAGAAGTGCTTCCAGATGACCATAGTTTCTCTTGGATTTTTTTCGATTTAGTCTTCATAAGGATCTGATCACGCAAAACTTGGTCATACGTCATGTTTTCAAATTCACATGTGACAGCCAAACCTCTTAGAGCTGATACATATTGGTCAATAGATTCGTCCCTTTTTTGAGCCCTTGAATAAAACTTAAACCTTTCCATCACTACGTTAATTTTCCTCCCAAATCTTTCTTGCATTTGTTTGACAGCACATTGGTAGACCCCCATGTCACCAGCATTCTCAATTTTAGGAAGATTTTTAAACTCTCTTAATCCTACAGCACCTAATCTATGTTTAAGCAATGACACTTTCCTTTCTTGTGAAGACTCTTCTTCAGCTAAAACTTCTACATAGGCTTCAAACATATCTAACCATAAGTCCCATGCAATAGGAGGTTCACCAGACTCTGCTAAAAAAAATGGTGGTGGATGAATTGAAGACATTTCAATAAGGTACAAGTTACACCAAACAGAAAAAAAAAAAAAGTTTAAAAAGGTTTCTTTGTAAATACTTGCGCAAAAAGTTCAGCAGAGTTCAAAATGGTATGTTAATACCTGACTTCTTTCTAATCATGTTGCTCAAACAATTTCCAATGCTTGCGTAAATAGTTCACCAGAGTTCAAAAATTTAAGGTAATACTTAACTTCTTAAGATTATGTTGCTCAACAGTTCGCCGAGGTAAAATAATGTTAAAATTGGTAATTTGCGGTTAAAACATCAACCGGCGTTGGAATCAGCATTCAGCAATTAATATTAGATGAATTTTTCTCAAGCCGCGTTATTCTCTTAACGCATCCTGCACTTGACGCGTTGCTCGTTGCTCCGTTAACGCGTTGCTAAGCTACAAGAACAACAGAAATGGCCGCTGTGCGTAAAGGTAAACGTGAGCGTGGTGGTAATCACGTGGTGACGCTCAACGCTCAACGTAGTGACAACGTTCTGGAGTTCCTCGCTTGCGCGTGCCGATGCTGGTTCGGAGGACAACTTGAAAGATGCACAATATAAAATAGCGTGTTTGAAGGTAAAAAAAATTTTTAAAAGCGTACCAATTCGTCGAGGAGATCGCCGCTTAGCTTGGCTTGGATAGTTACCGTTTTGAAGGTAGTTGAGCAACAATTAAATGAAACAAGTAAAAGAAAAATTAGAAATGCAAAAAAATTCGTGCTCAATGTTGCTGTCGCTGTAAATCCCGCTCGTCGCCATGTATTGTAAGCAGGGACACGCAGACAGGGTTGCTTGTTCGATCTTCTTCTTTATTTAACAGTATCAAGTAGTACAGCAACATGAACACAGGACCTCCTCCGCTTCTCCCTCCAGCAACTGCCTCCCACCTGCATTCTACAAACGACCTACCACGCACTCCACACTCGCACTCCATGCACGCTCTACACTCGCATGCCATACACGCGCCACACACACACACGCGCCACACACACACGATACATGCACGAATACCACATTCGGGTATTAATGGTTGTTCCAGAACCGTCCAATTGAAATCACTTGGACCATGACCTTTCTCTAAGAAGTGTGCCGTGAGTCTCGTGGCTTGTCTCCGACACCGGATAGTACTTTTGTGTTCGGATATTCTGACCTTAATACGCCTAGTGGTCATACCGACATAGCGCATTTTACAGGGGCAGGTGATTAGATAGATCAAATTATCGCTATTACAATTTGTAAATCTGCGCTGCTCCCATGCTCTATTTGTGCCAATGTCGATAGTTGTCGATTTGCTTGTCTGGGGACATGCGGCACAAGTGCCGCAAGGATGATGGCCCGTTACTGCAGGTGAGTCCCAAAGTGTACCTATTTGGCGTGGTAATTTGGTTCGAGGTCTAGTGTGGACTAATCTGTCCTTGAGATTTGGTCCTCTTTTGAAAGCAAAGAGGGGGCGTGCTATTTGATCTCCCCCTGTGTTTAAAATGGACCAGTGTTTGTGGACAATTTTCTGTAGCGCATTTGATTTGGTGTTGAAGGTGTTTACAAAGGTCAGGCGCTCCATTTTCTCTTTCGGTTGTTTTGGTTCCAGTAACCCTTCACGGTTGTTGTTCGATGCACGTTTTTTTGACTGACGCACCACCTTTTTAGGATATCCTCTATCCAATAGTTGTTCTTCTAATTCAGAAGCATGTTTTTTGAAACTGGTTTTATCCGAACAATTGCGTTGAATTCTTAAAAATTGACCAAAAGGTAAATTGTTCCGCAATGATCTAGGATGACAGCTCTCGTAGCTCAAAAGAGAGTTACGGGCCATTGGTTTCCTGTATAGTTCTGAATGAAGTCCATCTGGTTTCACAGTTATCAGTAGGTCTAGGAAAGGTAATTCAACTTTGTTGTGTTCTACTGTGAACTTCAAATATGGATTCTGGAGATTAAGCCATTGGTGAAAAAGCAAAAGGTCGTCCACAGTGCCATGCCAAATCACTAAAATATCATCAATATAACGCTTCCATGTGCGAAGCGATTGATGATACGGATTGTTAGGTGTTAGTACAATGCTCTGTTCGAAATTGTGGACGTACAAATTCGCCAAACTTGGCGCAAAAACGCTCCCCATGCTGGTTCCAGCAATTTGGAGATACAATGACTCTTCGAATTTGAAGTAGTTCTCTCTCATGGCTATTTCTGCCAGGGTCATGATGAAAGAGACTGGAGTAATAGTGGTCGATTCGTTTTCTTCGAGTAGATGTCTCACCACTTCTAGGGTTTCTGTTTGTGGGATTGAAGTATATAATGATTCCACATCGAAGGAAACTAGGATATCGGTGGATTGGTCAAATTCTATTTCTGGTAAGAGTCTTAGAACGTCTGTCGTATCTTTCAGATACGTTGGCATTTTGCTGACCATGGGATTGAGAAAGTGATCCACGAAAGTTGACAAAGGTTCAAGGAGAGAACCAATCCCTGAAATTATAGGGCGTCCTGGAGGTGGACGTTGAGGCTTGTGTACCTTTGGTAAGGTGTAGAAATAAGGTACAATAGGATTAAGATTTCTCAGATAAGCGGCCTCATTTGGAGTAATCCAGCCTTCGTTGACACCTTCTTCTACTAGATTGCCTATGGTGTTTTTCAACCGTTCTGTGGGGTCAATGGATAGTAGAGTATAGGACCTGGTGTCTTGTAGTTGACGCAGACACTCGTCTCTATAACTGGTGCTGTCTTGTAGAACGATGGCACCGCCTTTGTCGGCAGGTTTTATTATGATTTTGTCGTTTGATGTTAAGGATTGTAGTGCACGTTGTTCTCTTTTAGGTAGGTTGACAAATGAGTTTTTATTTGTCTGGAAAAGTGTGGTGAGATCGTTTTCAATTGCTTTCTCAAAAGCGATGACTTTTGCTGGTATTCCAGTCAGAGGAGGGATAAAGGTAGAGGCTTTTTTTAGACCCGTATTCGTGTTGGTTGGGTCTGATAATGCTACAGGTGTTTTAGCAAAGAAGAAATGGAGTCTTATTTTTCTAAAAAACTTTGCCATCTCTAAACGGGCTAAGAAGGGATCACCTTCTTGTGTGGTCACAAAGCCCAGTCCTCTGTTGAGGAGAGCCTCTTCGGTGTCTGTTAGATTGTAGGAGCTTAAATTAATTACGAGGCTATCTCGTTGCTTGTCCCTGCTGCCTCCTGCGGGATTTTCTTGCCGTTCCTCAAGTCCATTGTAGATGTCTGTGGAGGATTCGACCATTGAACCCGTCGGTTGGCTCCTGATCTTTTGCGTCCCGTAGTTCCTCTCTGGCCACGCCCTAAAAAAGGCTGCATATTTGGATCATAGTGGAATTGGGGTGGACCGAATTGTCCCATTGGTGGTTGGAAAGGAGGTGCGCCATACATCCAAGGGTTTGGTTGAAACCAAGGAGGTACTTGATTCTGATGACTATTCCTCCAGAATCTTCCTCTTCCTCTTCCTCTATTTTTATTCCCGGTCCCTGTGCCTGAGCTGTCTGAATCACTGGACTGATCCTCTGAACTTGAGGTCGCATATGTTGATCCACCTTTTCGTCCGTTCCTATTGAATGGTGTAGGTACATATGACTCGCTGGTGTAAGGATAAACTTTCTCTGTTGAAAACCTGGCTAGATATTTCTTGCATTTCTCTAGCTTTGCGAAGAGAATAGATTCTTTGAACTCTTTATTTTGTTTGTTGCTTTCATCTTGGTTTGTCTTGAAGGCTGTGCCTTTGAGGGTAGTTCTAATCTGACCTTCTAGAATCTGGATTTCTATCAGTATCTTGTCAGCTACTTTTTTAGCAGTTTTGATGATCAAGACTAGCCAGTCTCGTGTACATTTCCATGCCACCATGGACCAGTCTTTTAGAAAATCTTTATCTTCTAAAAAAAGCCTGGGAGCATTGGTGACTATGAGGCCAGTTGGTGCGCAATTACCGCGAAGATATTCTGCCATCATTATTTCATGGACTATGGTTCTTGAGTGGCTTTTCTTTAACATTAGAACTTTAGCCCAGCCTTCTATGTTGGTGCTAACTGCCACCGGTAGGTGTTCAAGGAGGCTGGGATTTTCATTTAAAATAGATTGAATTTCCTCTTCCTCAAAAGCTAGGCCCAGATTGGTGGCCATGATTAGAAGAGTGTGAGAGCGTGTGACGACGCAGCTAAACAACTAAAGCGAGCACAGAGTGAAATCTGTGAACACAATCTAGGCGTAGTAAGTGGCAATGGCTCACCTACGTTATTTACGGACCCGCAGCTGCAGCTGCTCAATACTCAAAAGAAGAACATTAGGATGGGGTCCTTGGGCTTGTTTAACGACCCACCGGGTACATGCCCTACTAACACTTGAAAAACTAGATAGTACCAGGGAGTCAGAGAGAAACCACGTAGCTACTTTGAAAACAACAAAACACAATACTGTGTGATAGTTAAAGTGACGTGACTATGTGTCATTCTGCACTCAAAATTCCTTCTTGGAAAAAAGTGCCCATCAGTTCCCGCCTGATTCCGCCCTACATCATTTGGGCTCTCCTTACCCAGGAGAAAATGCAGTATATCTATCAGTGTGGTAGTGATAGATTGACTTCAGAAAATGTCGCTGGTAGGAGTGTCAGAGTATTAATGCGGGTTACTGAAATACAGTGCCAAATTAAATATGTGAAAAATGGTGATGTTAAAATTGGGTAGCTATTGAGTGGATGCAAACAATTTTAATCAGTTCCCTCAAAACTCCCAATATTAAAATGTGAAAAAGCAAACAGATTTAACATAATATCTGTTTATACAGTATGGTCAACATGTTTCAGCAAATGTGACTTGATATGTCACTGCTTTCATCAGGACCTTGATTTTATTGGCTACTGTGTGAGAAATAAAGGAAAAATATCACCTGTATATTTTTCAACTTCGTTCAATCTTCTCCACTATTGTTGGTGAACAAAAAAACAAATATACACACATATGAAAAACAAAGTAGGAACGTAAGAAGGCAATCTTCATTCGATTAGCCACATATTAAATGCTTAGTCTGATTTACTAAACAAAAATTCTTTACAAAATTAGTTGCGATGTCACCATATATTTACAGCAGAATTTCTAGCCATCTTACCTCAATTTGGTAGGAGGAAAAGCATCACCCCACCTGGCCGCTGCTCAGGTAAGAGGAGCACCGCTCTGATAAAAACACAGAATAAAACCTGAGCACGCTGTGTTAGGCCACGTGTCACTCTCTCACTCAGTTCTTTATTAACATGTATTTCTATTTGTGTCCATCGGATCACTGATTTGTTCAAATGGTAAATTTGTGTGCATTAGGGGCAGCACTTGATAGACCTTATTAACCAAGCGTGCGTGCCCTTAATTGCTCAAACCTACATGTGCCTAGATATATAAAGCCAACAAACTGTTATAAGATGCGCAAAAGAATCTATCTTTGTCAGTAACACTTTCAACTTTAAACAATGAAAGTCTTTTCTATCACGAAATCGGCAGACTTTCATTGGTATTGTGCATTCGTGTAACCAATATTGCTTAGTTTTCAAACGATTGCTAGTACGTTCCATAAGGGTCACGTTTATGCTCTCACTGCAGAGAGCATTGTTTTCATAGCGCACCAAAAGATATGAGATGCTTGCTGTCAAGAAGAAATTAATGGCTCTACACAAGGGCTGTCAGGCGTAACAAACTGTTTGTGGGTATTCAGCTTTTCCCACCGGAAACGTAAATTTTATGTTAGTTGTGTGCACCAAAGTAACTGTGCCGATGTTTCAAAAGAAAATATTTCGCACTAGCTTTAATATTACGCACCAAATAGGCTTAGCCACTCGGCGTTTCAATTTCTTTCCAAAGCGTGCAACATGCTGCATAGAGCTTGTTTACGCTCTTATTGCAGGTCACCTATTTCATAAAGGACACATGTCGCATTTAACAACCTTTGTTACTTATTTAAGGAAAACATTTGTATTGCCAACAGAAGGCATGAAGACATACTGAGGTTCAACGCATAACTTATAAATGCGTGTTTATCCCAATCAATTGGTCGCCTACCTTCCTGTCGGTACACCAGACGTCCCTCTGTGCAATCTGGGGGGGCATCGGTGCACTGGTATGGGGCCATTTTGATTGTCCACGTGTCATGTGACCTCGTGTCATGTGACCTCAGTAGGACTACAACAGCCCTGCAATATAACTGGGAATTGTAGTTTTTTCTTTTAAAGTGCAAAGCACAATACAGACTTTGGGAATCACGACCTCTAGGACTACAGAAATAGCGCGATGTTGCTGGGAAATGTAATTAATTCATTTCTTCTCTTTGTAGAACCCGAAGCACAAGTCAAGAACATGGGGGAATTTTTGTACAATCTCACCAGGGTGTCTATATTCAGAATTACATTAAAGGGTCATGTGCAATTATGGAACAGTTAGAATGAAAACTTTGCAAATACCCAGATGGAATATCCTAGATTATCTTTTTTAAGTATAGTTTTACTACTTGATGCTTATTTATGGTGGGATCCTATGGAAGAGATTTCTTTTACCTAGGATTTTACAATTAATCTTACCAGTAAGCTTATTAAGGAAAGGTATTTAGCTGAGGATGTCAATCAGATGTTATAAGGACATCCATGGAATATCTTCATTTAGGCCTATCTTGTCACTATTTAGACGATAGACCCACTTTTGCTCCCGTTTGAAGAGAAAGTTAGATACATCAGCAACATGTTCGGGTATTAATGGTTGTTCCAGAACCGTCCAATTGAAATCACTTGGACCATGACCTTTCTCTAAGAAGTGTGCCGTGAGTCTCGTGGCTTGTCTCCGACACCGGATAGTACTTTTGTGTTCGGATATTCTGACCTTAATACGCCTAGTGGTCATACCGACATAGCGCATTTTACAGGGGCAGGTGATTAGATAGATCAAATTATCGCTATTACAATTTGTAAATCTGCGCTGCTCCCATGCTCTATTTGTGCCAATGTCGATAGTTGTCGATTTGCTTGTCTGGGGACATGCGGCACAAGTGCCGCAAGGATGATGGCCCGTTACTGCAGGTGAGTCCCAAAGTGTACCTATTTGGCGTGGTAATTTGGTTCGAGGTCTAGTGTGGACTAATCTGTCCTTGAGATTTGGTCCTCTTTTGAAAGCAAAGAGGGGGCGTGCTATTTGATCTCCCCCTGTGTTTAAAATGGACCAGTGTTTGTGGACAATTTTCTGTAGCGCATTTGATTTGGTGTTGAAGGTGTTTACAAAGGTCAGGCGCTCCATTTTCTCTTTCGGTTGTTTTGGTTCCAGTAACCCTTCACGGTTGTTGTTCGATGCACGTTTTTTTGACTGACGCACCACCTTTTTAGGATATCCTCTATCCAATAGTTGTTCTTCTAATTCAGAAGCATGTTTTTTGAAACTGGTTTTATCCGAACAATTGCGTTGAATTCTTAAAAATTGACCAAAAGGTAAATTGTTCCGCAATGATCTAGGATGACAGCTCTCGTAGCTCAAAAGAGAGTTACGGGCCATTGGTTTCCTGTATAGTTCTGAATGAAGTCCATCTGGTTTCACAGTTATCAGTAGGTCTAGGAAAGGTAATTCAACTTTGTTGTGTTCTACTGTGAACTTCAAATATGGATTCTGGAGATTAAGCCATTGGTGAAAAAGCAAAAGGTCGTCCACAGTGCCATGCCAAATCACTAAAATATCATCAATATAACGCTTCCATGTGCGAAGCGATTGATGATACGGATTGTTAGGTGTTAGTACAATGCTCTGTTCGAAATTGTGGACGTACAAATTCGCCAAACTTGGCGCAAAAACGCTCCCCATGCTGGTTCCAGCAATTTGGAGATACAATGACTCTTCGAATTTGAAGTAGTTCTCTCTCATGGCTATTTCTGCCAGGGTCATGATGAAAGAGACTGGAGTAATAGTGGTTGATTCGTTTTCTTCGAGTAGATGTCTCACCACTTCTAGGGTTTCTGTTTGTGGGATTGAAGTATATAATGATTCCACATCGAAGGAAACTAGGATATCGGTGGATTGGTCAAATTCTATTTCTGGTAAGAGTCTTAGAACGTCTGTCGTATCTTTCAGATACGTTGGCATTTTGTCACTCTTCTAATCATGGCCACCAATCTGGGCCTAGCTTTTGAGGAAGAGGAAATTCAATCTTCAAAGTTCTAATGTTAAAGAAAAGCCACTCAAGAACCATAGTCCATGGAATAATGATGGCAGAATATCTTCGCGGTAATTGCGCACCAACTGGCCTCATAGTCACCAATGCTCCCAGGCTTTTTTTAGAAGATAAAGATTTTCTAAAAGACTGGTCCATGGTGGCATGGAAATGTACACGAGACTGGCTAGTCTTGATCATCAAAACTGCTAAAAAAAGTAGCTGACAAGATACTGATAGAAATCCAGATTCTAGAAGGTCAGATTAGAACTACCCTCAAAGGCACAGCCTTCAAGACAAACCAAGATGAAAGCAACAAACAAAATAAAGAGTTCAAAGAATCTATTCTCTTCGCAAAGCTAGAGAAATGCAAGAAAGATCTAGCCAGGTTTTCAACAGAGAAAGTTTATCCTTACACCAGCGAGTCATATGTACCTACACCATTCAATAGGAACGGACGAAAAGGTGGATCAACATATGCGACCTCAAGTTCAGAGGATCAGTCCAGTGATTCAGACAGCTCAGGCACAGGGACCGGGAATAAAAATAGAGGAAGAGGAAGAGGAAGATTCTGGAGGAATAGTCATCAGAATCAAGTACCTCCTTGGTTTCAACCAAACCCTTGGATGTATGGCGCACCTCCTTTCCAACCACCAATGGGACAATTCGGTCCACCCCAGTTCCACTATGATCCAAATATGCAGCCTTTTTTAGGGCGTGGCCAGAGAGGAACTACGGGACGCAAAAGATCAGGAGCCAACCGACGGGTTCAATGGTCGAATCCTCCACAGACATCTACAATGGACTTGAGGAACGGCAAGAAAATCCCGCAGGAGGCAGCAGGGACAAGCAACGAGATAGCCTCGTAATTAATTTAAGCTCCTACAATCTAACAGACACCGAAGAGGCTCTCCTCAACAGAGGACTGGGCTTTGTGACCACACAAGAAGGTGATCCCTTCTTAGCCCGTTTAGAGATGGCAAAGTTTTTTAGAAAAATAAGACTCCATTTCTTCTTTGCTAAAACACCTGTAGCATTATCAGACCCAACCAACACGAATACGGGTCTAAAAAAAGCCTCTACCTTTATCCCTCCTCTGACTGGAATACCAGCAGAAGTCATCGCTTTTGAGAAAGCAATTGAAAACGATCTCACCACACTTTTCCAGACAAATAAAAACTCATTTGTCAACCTACCTAAAAGAGAACAACGTGCACTACAATCCTTAACATCAAACGACAAAATCATAATAAAACCTGCCGACAAAGGCGGTGCCATCGTTCTACAAGACAGCACCAGTTATAGAGACGAGTGTCTGCGTCAACTACAAGACACCAGGTCCTATACTCTACTATCCATTGACCCCACAGAACGGTTGAAAAACACCATAGGCAATCTAGTAGAAGAAGGTGTCAACGAAGGCTGGATTACTCCAAATGAGGCCGCTTATCTGAGAAATCTTAATCCTATTGTACCTTATTTCTACACCTTACCAAAGGTACACAAGCCTCAACGTCCACCTCCAGGACGCCCTATAATTTCAGGGATTGGTTCTCTCCTTGAACCTTTGTCAACTTTCGTGGATCACTTTCTCAATCCCATGGTCAGCAAAATGCCAACGTATCTGAAAGATACGACAGACGTTCTAAGACTCTTACCAGAAATAGAATTTGACCAATCCACCGATATCCTAGTTTCCTTCGATGTGGAATCATTATATACTTCAATCCCACAAACAGAAACCCTAGAAGTGGTGAGACATCTACTCGAAGAAAACGAATCGACCACTATTACTCCAGTCTCTTTCATCATGACCCTGGCAGAAATAGCCATGAGAGAGAACTACTTCAAATTCGAAGAGTCATTGTATCTCCAAATTGCTGGAACCAGCATGGGGAGCGTTTTTGCGCCAAGTTTGGCGAATTTGTACGTCCACAATTTCGAACAGAGCATTGTACTAACACCTAACAATCCGTATCATCAATCGCTTCGCACATGGAAGCGTTATATTGATGATATTTTAGTGATTTGGCATGGCACTGTGGACGACCTTTTGCTTTTTCACCAATGGCTTAATCTCCAGAATCCATATTTGAAGTTCACAGTAGAACACAACAAAGTTGAATTACCTTTCCTAGACCTACTGATAACTGTGAAACCAGATGGACTTCATTCAGAACTATACAGGAAACCAATGGCCCGTAACTCTCTTTTGAGCTACGAGAGCTGTCATCCTAGATCATTGCGGAACAATTTACCTTTTGGTCAATTTTTAAGAATTCAACGCAATTGTTCGGATAAAACCAGTTTAAAAAAACATGCTTCTGAATTAGAAGAACAACTATTGGATAGAGGATAT
Source organism: Lissotriton vulgaris (assembly GCF_964263255.1). NCBI lineage: Eukaryota > Metazoa > Chordata > Amphibia > Caudata > Salamandridae > Lissotriton > Lissotriton vulgaris. The sequence continues at coordinate 85,333 of NW_028248595.1, forward strand.
CCTAAAAAGGTGGTGCGTCAGTCAAAAAAACGTGCATCGAACAACAACCGTGAAGGGTTACTGGAACCAAAACAACCGAAAGAGAAAATGGAGCGCCTGACCTTTGTAAACACCTTCAACACCAAATCAAATGCGCTACAGAAAATTGTCCACAAACACTGGTCCATTTTAAACACAGGGGGAGATCAAATAGCACGCCCCCTCTTTGCTTTCAAAAGAGGACCAAATCTCAAGGACAGATTAGTCCACACTAGACCTCGAACCAAATTACCACGCCAAATAGGTACACTTTGGGACTCACCTGCAGTAACGGGCCATCATCCTTGCGGCACTTGTGCCGCATGTCCCCAGACAAGCAAATCGACAACTATCGACATTGGCACAAATAGAGCATGGGAGCAGCGCAGATTTACAAATTGTAATAGCGATAATTTGATCTATCTAATCACCTGCCCCTGTAAAATGCGCTATGTCGGTATGACCACTAGGCGTATTAAGGTCAGAATATCCGAACACAAAAGTACTATCCGGTGTCGGAGACAAGCCACGAGACTCACGGCACACTTCTTAGAGAAAGGTCATGGTCCAAGTGATTTCAATTGGACGGTTCTGGAACAACCATTAATACCCGAACATGTTGCTGATGTATCTAACTTTCTCTTCAAACGGGAGCAAAAGTGGGTCTATCGTCTAAATAGTGACAAGATAGGCCTAAATGAAGATATTCCATGGATGTCATTATAACATCTGATTGACATCCTCAGCTAAATACCTTTCCTTAATAAGCTTACTGGTAAGATTAATTGTAAAATCCTAGGTAAAAGAAATCTCTTCCATAGGATCCCACCATAAATAAGCATCAAGTAGTAAAACTATACTTAAAAAAGATAATCTAGGATATTCCATCTGGGTATTTGCAAAGTTTTCATTCTAACTGTTCCATAATTGCACATGACCCTTTAATGTAATTCTGAATATAGACACCCTGGTGAGATTGTACAAAAATTCCCCCATGTTCTTGACTTGTGCTTCGGGTTCTACAAAGAGAAGAAATGAATTAATTACATTTCCCAGCAACATCGCGCTATTTCTGTAGTCCTAGAGGTCGTGATTCCCAAAGTCTGTATTGTGCTTTGCACTTTAAAAGAAAAAACTACAATTCCCAGTTATATTGCAGGGCTGTTGTAGTCCTACTTAGGTCACATGACACGAGGTCACATGACACGTGGACAATCAAAATGGCCCCATACCAGTGCACCGACGCCCCCCCAGATTGCACAGAGGGACGTCTGATGTACCGACAGGAAGGTAGGCGACCAATTGATTGGGATAAACACGCATTTATAAGTTATGCGTTGAACCTCAGTATGTCTTCCAGCCTTCTGTTGGCAATACAAATGTTTTCCTTAAATAAGTAACAAAGGTTGTTAAATGCGACATGTGTCCTTTATGAAATAGGTGACCTGCAATAAGAGCGTAAACAAGCTCTATGCAGCATGTTGCACGCTTTGGAAAGAAATTGAAACGCCGAGTGGCTAAGCCTATTTGGTGCGTAATATTAAAGCTAGTGCGAAATATTTTCTTTTGAAACATCGGCACAGTTACTTTGGTGCACACAACTAACATAAAATGTACGTTTCCGGTGGGAAAAGCTGAATACCCACAAACAGTTTGTTACGCCTGACAGCCCTTGTGTAGAGCCATTAATTTCTTCTTGACAGCAAGCAGCTCATATCTTTTGGTGCGCTATGAAAACAATGCTCTCTGCAGTGAGAGCATAAACGTGACCCTTATGGAACGTACTAGCAATCGTTTGAAAACTAAGCAATATTGGTTACACGAATGCACAATACCAATGAAAGTCTGCCGATTTCGTGATAGAAAAGACTTTCATTGTTTAAAGTTGAAAGTGTTACTGACAAAGATAGATTCTTTTGCGCATCTTATAACAGTTTGTTGGCTTTATATATCTAGGCACATGTAGGTTTGAGCAATTAAGGGCACGCACGCTTGGTTAATAAGGTCTATCAAGTGCTGCCCCTAATGCACACAAATTTACCATTTGAACAAATCAGTGATCCGATGGACACAAATAGAAATACATGTTAATAAAGAACTGAGTGAGAGAGTGACACGTGGCCTAACACAGCGTGCTCAGGTTTTATTCTGTGTTTTTATCAGAGCGGTGCTCCTCTTACCCGAGCAGCGGCCAGGTGGGGTGATGCTTTTCCTCCTACCAAATTGAGGTAAGATGGCTAGAAATTCTGCTGTAAATATATGGTGACATCGCAACTAATTTTGTAAAGAATTTTTGTTTAGTAAATCAGACTAAGCATTTAATATGTGGCTAATCGAATGAAGATTGCCTTCTTACGTTCCTACTTTGTTTTTCATATGTGTGTATATTTGTTTTTTTGTTCACCAACAATAGTGGAGAAGATTGAACGAAGTTGAAAAATATACAGGTGATATTTTTCCTTTATTTCTCACACAGTAGCCAATAAAATCAAGGTCCTGATGAAAGCAGTGACATATCAAGTCACATTTGCTGAAACATGTTGACCATACTGTATAAACAGATATTATGTTAAATCTGTTTGCTTTTTCACATTTTAATATTGGGAGTTTTGAGGGAACTGATTAAAATTGTTTGCATCCACTCAATAGCTACCCAATTTTAACATCACCATTTTTCACATATTTAATTTGGCACTGTATTTCAGTAACCCGCATTAATACTCTGACACTCCTACCAGCGACATTTTCTGAAGTCAATCTATCACTACCACACTGATAGATATACTGCATTTTCTCCTGGGTAAGGAGAGCCCAAATGATGTAGGGCGGAATCAGGCGGGAACTGATGGGCACTTTTTTCCAAGAAGGAATTTTGAGTGCAGAATGACACATAGTCACGTCACTTTAACTATCACACAGTATTGTGTTTTGTTGTTTTCAAAGTAGCTACGTGGTTTCTCTCTGACTCCCTGGTACTATCTAGTTTTTCAAGTTTTCGATTTCTTTTATTCTCCTTAGGTGTTCTCATAAATGACATCACTTTTATTGAAAAATATTGGTTGATTGACATATTTAAAAAAATGCATTCAGGTTGTGCCAACAAGATTTTTCTGCTGTACACATTCGGTATAGGCTATATCCAATGTAAAAGAGTATGTTGTAGTCTTCTTATTCATAAGTTGACCAGTTCTTTAATGGTTCACAGTCCTTCAAAATCAGCCAACACATGTTTCGCCCCCTATGTGGCTATGAAGCCTCAGGCTTTTTCAAGGCCATAATATTAAAGTGTTACAAAAAGGGGGGTACGCCCAGCAGACCGAAACCAAGTAGGGCCTTCATATATAGTTTAAACAGTGAATTATCTGGTGTCCTTGTCACTTAAACGTATTAATTTTTAATAAACCACGCTATATCCTTTCCGGAATTGGGTTATTTATTCACCCTGCTTTTTAAATTCTCATAACTTTTTTAAAGGACTCTGGCCTTCACAAAGGGACACAACAAATTTCTGACATATACTACACACCTTTACATATATCACAATTTTTCACTTTTCTGTACAAAAAACACAAATTTTCACAAATGAATAAGACTTTTACAATACTTCTTACAATACATTCACATATAAGCAAAACAATGTAGAACAGAAATTCTATTCTTCTTGTTCACATAGGGTAAAGAAAGTTTTTTAATCCTTCCATGCTCCTTTCTACTATGTGTTTATAAAGCATCAATTCTACTCTGTTATCTTGATCCTTTATTTCATCCACCTAGATTAATAGCTGATTGCCGACGCATTTCGAGTCTCACTGGTGTCTCTGTGGGCTCTCATCAGTGCATCCTATTCTCCCACATTGGCCTTATCTATAAACAAACAAATTGAAACACCTATCACTCATTTGCGCTATCTCTTTAATTCTGATCTCTTTTACCTTTGGCGATTTTTTGCACATACCTGTCTATATGGTAAAATTCTTGTCTTTAATATCTTGGACGGTAAGCGTGCACAAAATATTCTGCGTGTTGCATCTGTAATCAATAAAGTTTTATCCTTAGGAAGAGCCATCGTTATACTCTTACTTAAATTTGCCCTGTTTGCCATAACAAGCGGACATACCTGAGTTCTTGTTACTCGGTTGCATATAGAGTTTTTCAATTAGGTAGGATTCTGTTTGAGAGAGGAAAACAAAAGGCACACGCCAAATGAGCACAAGCGGCTAACTGCTCAAAGTTCTACCCTTAGTATTTGGTGTGTTTAAACATACCTTTAGGAGTTCGTGTTTTTTTTTTACGCCTCCTATTTATGAAATAGCCCGCACTTTTGCACTGCTCCCGTTTCCTGAAACGGTAAACAATACCGTCTGTTAGTCCAACATACTCTCTTTCGCGTGTTTCTCGCTCCTATATAGCATGCGGGGCAAGCCGCTTACCTTCGCCAGCTGACTCCTCGACTAACAGCTCTCTCCGCGCTCGACTGTGTTCACATTTCCTCTGTGAACATCGTGCGGACGCTTTAACAAGTTATGCAGCCCGGGGGTTGATGGGAGTTGTAGTTCAACATCTCTCACACTCACGGCACGGGTCTTTTAAAAAATATATATATAAATTATTTCATCAATTAGACTGGTGTTGTGTGCACTGATTTGTTATCGATGTTGCGACCGGGAGGGGTGTGCGGGGAATTGTATGTGGCTTACAGAGTTTTAGATCTGGATCTTTGCTGTGTGGCGCGGGTAGCTGGAAATTGTGGTTTCTGGTTGGAAACATAAAACTTTATTGTCCAATGTGTAGGGAGCCCTCTACTTGTGCTTCCACACACATTTTTGTTGCGGGGAGGGTGTGGGGGGGGGTTTTATGAAGGGGTGTGTTGGGCTGATGTTATCTGGGCTTTCTTTGACATTAAATTTGGCAATAGGCTGTGCGCTTGTGCTGGCATTAGAAAATTATTGATACAATTCGTAACCACAGTGTTTTTTCTACGCTGATGTAGGGCAGTTTGTGTGCATGGTACTCTTATTTTGCTTGGACCTAATTTCAAATCCTGGAGATTTCAGACATCTCGTTCAACCCTGGTTGTACACTGTTGAACCTCATACTTAAATAGGCTTCCTTTTTTAGCAGGAGAGACTCAACATCAGCCACCCTCTTTGATATATTTAATACAGTTAACACAGTCCATTTCAGATCCCTTTCAGAGGTGCCAGCATTTATAAAGTGTTCAACCATTGGAACAGTTAACACCTTTTTTTTAAACCTGGACCTGTGTTGTGTTATCCTTAGATTGATCTGTTGATTCGTCTTCCCAATGTATAATTTTGCACATGGACATACTACAGCGTATACCACGTTCTTCGTTTTGCAATTACTAAACATGGTATGTTTCCATTTTACTTCCTTGTGTATGAACACTTTGCCCTCAATTGTGGAGTCGCATGTGACACAGTTCCCACATTTGTGGTGACCTTCTACTGGTTTTAGGCCCCACTGGCTATGTTAATCCATTCTGGCCTCTTTTGGGAAAATGTCAGATCGAACTATCTCTTGACCAATACTCCTATTTCTTATCATGGCAAATAAGGGTCTGGGAAAACTGCAATCCAAGTTTTCAAGCAAATGCCAGTTTTAGAATACAATTTGTTTATATTTGTTTGTGTCTGGTCCATATGTCGAGAAATACTAGTCTCTCTAGTGGTGGTTTGATCTTTTTCTGAAGCAATGTTTCATGTGGTGTGAACCATGCCCGCTTCAACATTTTTTTAGGATAGCCTCTTACTATCATCTGTTCACAAAAATTCTTTGAATGGTATTCAAAATCCTCTTTTACAGAACAATTCCTACGAATGCAAAGTAGTTGGCCGTAAGGCAAGTTGTCTTTTAAGCTCTTAGGGTGGTCACTATTGTAATGTAAGATCGAATTTTTATTGGTCACTCTTTGGTGCAGTGCTACTGTTAATACCCTCTCTCTAGGGAACACTTCCATGTCTAAGAATGTTAGTCTAGTTTTGCTTTTAGTGTAACTGAATTTGATGTATAGGTGCCTGCAGTTGAGCCACCCAAAGAAGCTTTCTAGGGCCTCTTCTGGGCCAGACCACAGGCACCAGACATCATCAATATAGAGCCACTGCTTCACATTACTCGAGAAGGGATTATTATTGAAAACAAATTTAGCTTCATACTGGGCCATGAAGAGGACCGCCATCTCCGGGGCAAAAGGACATCCCATGGCGGTCCCCTTCGTTTGGAGATAGAACTCATTTTCGAATTTGAAGTACTTTTTTCTAAGGGCCACCTCTGCCAATTTTAAAATTAATTCAGTGGAGACTCTATGTGGTCTTGGTCTTATGTCTAAGTACAACTCAATCACTTCAAGTGCATCATCTTGTGGAATCTGGGTATACAGGGAGGTGACATCAAAGGTCACCATCCACTGCTCTGAATCATCGAACTCAACCCCCTCTACCTTCTTCATGAAGTCAGTCGTATCTCTCAAGTAAGATTCTACTTCTACCAAGAATGGCTTTAGGAACACATCTACGTACTTAGATATGGGTTCTAAAATGGAATCACACCCGGAGACGATTGGACGTTCCGGTGGTTCCAACAACTGCTTATGTATCTTCGGGAGGAAGTAAATTACTGGGACCCAAGGGTATTTTTTATTTAAAAAGTCAAATTCCCGTGGGCCCAGCATCGCTTGTTCTAAACCCTCCTTTAATATTTGTTCAATCTGGCCCTGTGTAGACACAGTTGGATCTATATTTAGTTGGATCCATATTTATTTTTCTGTAGCATTATTGATTCATTACATGAGATTTACCCTCTTTCATAGACATCTCCCGGGGCCAGATCACTAAGGCTCCCCCTTTGTCTTCCTGTTTGAAGATGACAGACAAGTCATTTTTAAGACTTTCTGTTGATTGAGTGTTAGGTTCCTTTTGAAGTACTTTTTCTTTTTTTCAAGTTGCGTGAGTGCCGACATTATGGCTTGCTCGTAGGCAAGAATTTCCTTTGGAAGCCCCACTGCTGGTGGAGCGAATTTGGATTTATTGGCCAACCCTGTTACTTTCATGTTTCCCATATATTCTTTATTGGCAAAAAACACCTTCAGGCGTATTTTTCTGCAAAATTCGATTGCCTCCATCTTCAATTTGGTTAAATCAGTCATTCTATTAGGAGCAAACTTTAATCCCAACTCGAGAATTGATTCTTCTGTTTTCGACAAAACTTTTTGGGACAAATTGACAATAGAACTTTTCTTTATGACTTGTAATACTGTCTCCTCATCCTCAACTCCCACAGCTGTTGTTTGAATCTCACTTTCCCCTTTCGCTCGCCTTTGTCTAAAAAAGTGCCCTGTCTATTCTGTGGTCCTGAACGTGAATCTGAATCACCAGAAGACCCAGAGGAAGATGTCTCAGAAAAGGTCGTGAATCTATTTCTGGAGTGCCCTTGGCAGTTAGATAATGCTCTTCGCGGTTCAGCGGAGGAACATTAATTGTCCTTCAAATATGGAAAAGCGTGTTCCAAACTGAAAGATTTACTGTCCCTTTCAAATTTAGATGTCTTAAAGGTAATTGTATTATTTTTAAAGATCAGTATCTCCTTCTCGATTTTGTCAAGCAGTGTCTTCGCTTCGCTTTCGGAATGATTATCTTTCAATTCCTGTGTAAGTTTGTCTAACTCTTCTAGCTCCTTTCTGCAAATTCTTTGAGCAGTCTCTATGGTATGAACCATTAAATCTCTACTGCATTTTGTACTAATGCAACTGAAACCCTTCTTGTATTCGGGGTCATCAACGAAGATTACTGGTGTGTTTTTCACTTGTAACCCCCACAGGATTGTGCCTCCCTTTAGATGTTACAGGAGTAAATGACCATGCAGTTCTGTCCTAATGTGCTTCTTGCTCACCCTGGTTATACTTTCTACCTTTTTTTGCTGTTTAGCCTGAGTACTTATAGAGACTGCTGTAAATGGGGACAGTGCTGTGACTAAACCCTGTATGTGTTCCTCTGTGAAAGACAGTGTATCCTTTTCTAACATATTAACTCGTAGTGGTCCAAAGGCCACTAACACCAAACCTATTTATTTTCATTTAGTATTCTGTACAGTCTATATGCCCTCGCGAGTATACACCCGCTCTTTACACAGTTACAAAAAGGGGGGATAGGCCCAGCAGACCGGAACCAAGTAGGGCCTTCATATATAGTTTAAACAGTGAATTACCTGGTGTCCTTGTCACTTAAGCTTATTAATTTTTAATAAACCGCGCTATATCCTTTCCGTGATTGGGTTATGTATTCACCCTGTTTTTTCAAATTCTCATCATTTTTTTAAAGGACTCTGGCCTTCACAAAGGGACACAACAATTTTTTGACATATACTACACACCTTTACATATATCACAATTTACACTTATCTGTACAAAAAACACAAATTTTCACAAATGAATAAGACTTTTACAATACTTCTTACAATACAACCACATATAAGCAAACCAATGTAGAACAGATATTCTATTCTTTTTGTTCACATAGGGTAAAGACATTTTTTTAATCCTTCCATGCTCCTTTCTACTATGTGTTTATAAAGCATCAATTCTACTCTGTTATCTTGATCCTTTATTTCATCCAGCTAGATTAATAGCTGATTGCCGACGTGTTTCGAGCCTCACTGGTGTCTCTGTGGGCTCTCATCAGGGCATCTTATTCTCCCCATGAGCGAAAAAGTATTTGCTCTTTGTGATACCCAACTTGCATAGCCCTTACAGTGCACATGGTAAGGGTGATGGAAAATGTAAGCTTCAATAGGATGTCGTCTTCTTTCCCCATCATTGGATATTTTCATGCTGCAATTATTTTCATGCTCAGATTAGAGTTTGAGAAATATCTACTTTAATTTTATTAACCACTGGCATACGAGTATTATAGTACTTACTTTACCTCAAATGATACCCATTAGTATAAAAGTACTGAGAATTATACAAGCCAGAATAGAGTGGAAGTAAAGGCGAACATATAAATGAGGGTAAAAGTGAAAGTAGGAGTGAAAATAAAGATAAGAGTGGTACCCAAACTATTTAGATGTGAGAGTTTGTTTAATTGGTAGTAAAGCCAAGATAGGTTTACCTGACATGACTATATGGTTAAATCCTCTAATTTCGTGTGATCTGTGGTTCAAAGACAAGAGAATATTTCTCTCAACTCTTATTCACGTAAATTCCATTCAGCTTTGCAAATAATTTTACTAATATGCTGTGCATTTTCCGTTAATATCCTCATAATCACTTAATACTTTTACCATTTAGATTAATACATAAAATTTGACAAGATTATTGCCCTTAACATATTAAAATCGTATACGGTAGATTAACTAGTTATTTGACTAATATGGCATACGTATTAGGTTGATCCCGTCTTGTCCCTTCATTACCTACACCATCAATATGTTTGAGCCATTTTCATTATAAGATCTAATTCAGCTATGCACTAACTATTCTAATGATTTTGGTAAAATATTCATTACCAAATGAAGCCTGAGTCGCTT
>NW_028248596.1:0-109840 GCF_964263255.1 Lissotriton vulgaris
ACAGAGATCTGGGCCTAAATCCATAGTTTTTCTGCACACCATGCCAGTCCAGTTTCAACCCAGCCATATCCAAATCCGTCTTGACCGTGTGCCCCATGGTAACAGTTCAGCCCAAACAGCCAAGCCAGGTCCTCCCTGGACTAGAAATAATCATCCTAGGACCGGTTTCAGGGTTCCAACCAACATTAGCCAGGAAAGTTTGATTCCAGTGGCATGGAGAGCACAGAACTCACTTCTAAGCATACCCGTCCCACTCGAAGTTGTGGTAAATATTTGATTTACCGTCTTAATTTCTATGCAGGTAAGTACTTAAACAAAAATAACTCAATCGGAAAGAAAGAGGCAGAGTCCGTGGTGTTAGAGTTCTTAGGGGTTTTATTCCTTAAAAAGGAATGGGTCAGGTACTGGATATCGGGTTCCTGCCACCACTGGGGTGCAGGAAGGGATAGAGCATAGTTTATTGACATTACATTACTTTTATACTTAATATACACAATAGAAGTCAATGCAGAAGGCGTAACAGCTGAGAGAGACAAGATAAAGATACACACGTGTTGGTAATACGTAATCAGAAGGCGTGAACTAAGGCGTGCACAGAGGTGTGTTCTAGAAACGTCACATGTAGGTGTCAGAAGTGGGTGGCTCTATGACAGAATAGTGCAGGGTCAGCAGGAATCGTTAGCTAGGATGCGCGCGCAGCTGCCTGACGTGTGACTGACATAAAGTTGGAGGGTGCAGGGGACTTGACATTTACACTAGAGGAAAGAGACAGAAGTCTGGCATGTCAGATCAACTCGTTCCTATATCATATCTGGTATCTGATGTTTGGGAACCATATTATCTAGAAGGAAAAGGTCTCTTGAACAGAGGCTATTCTATACTGACTGTGAGTGCGTGTATAAGCGTCTAGGTGTCTGCATGAGATGCGAGGGGGCATGGGCCTACCATGGTAACAGAGACTATGAATTACTTGGACGGAGACAGTGAGGCCGGGCCCTTTGCTCTGCAGCTGGAAGGATGTTTACTTAAACTAGTAGGCAGGAATGTATTTTTGAGGAGCGGAACAGATAATTCGAAGGTTGAATACAGTCTTGGCAGGCAACAGGCTGAGCTGAGCGCCGTGAGCCGCGCAGGAGTAAGGCAGAGGTCACGGGTACAGGGGCCGGCTCAGGCTGAGGCATTTCAGAATCTGAAGGCAGGAAAAGGCTCGATGGCAGAATTCAGGGCCTACTTCGCCTGGGCTGGAAAAACGTGTAAAGTACACCACAAAAAGACGTTGGCAAGGCATACTTAGAAACGGACTATTCAACCCATTCAGGGTGGGTTTGAAAGAGGACATGTTAACGTTGGACGCAAATGTGTTTGCGTCTTCATAGCTGGCACAGGAGGGAAGTTACATGCACTTTAAGTTCGTACATGGAGACGGTGGGGTACACGTTAGGGAACATTTCTTGACCATAAAATTTATATTTCCTCATTCCCTCCTTGTTCCCTACGGACCCTTCATGATATATCGATCCTCATGAACCGATCAGTCTGTTCACGTAACATCATTTGCTCTTCTTTCTTCTGTTCACGTTTTGCATGAAAACTGGAATGCGGAATACATGACGTGGCGCACAGACCGCAAATCGCTGGCCCACATTGTAGACATAGGCAACAACTGAATACTATGAGAAGGGCAATGCCTAGGAAGGATAGGATCTTCCATCCCCAAGCAGTCAATGTTGTCCAGAACCAACCGGACCAAGTCCAGGTGCCTGGATTCTGATGTATCAAACTTGCAATTTTATGAAGACGTGTGATAGCTTTATATACAGTTGGCGCGTTTTCTGGAATGAAAACACAGCAACTTGACCCGATGACCTTACAAGCTCCGCCTCTATCTGCCAAGATGACGTCAATAACGAGACGATTCTGAAGAACAACAACCCGCATGGCGGACTGCTCTTCTGTTAAGTTGCCTAGGGCGGAGGTAGTTTCATTCACTACTGCTTCGAGGGTTCTAGTTAATTTGCGTATCAGTTTACTATTGAAAACAGCACCTAAGTAGGGGAAGAAACCTTTATTAAAGTCTGTGTATTGCTCCCATGCCGTTTCAGTATAGTCGACAATCGGGAGATCTCTTCTGAGTCTACTGTTTACTAGATTTGTATTTCTGTGATAATCAGGAGGAGCTAGGAAAACAGGGGGCAGAAGGAAGGCAATGTAACAGGTACCATCCCAATCTAGGGGTAAGCGTATGTATGCGGTATGGCCACAAACAAAGTAGGAATGACGAGTAGCTCTAAATGTAGATCTGCCCTGATCACTGAATTCGACCACAGTGGTACATTTACTATGACCTAAGTGTACTGAACCCTTCTTTCTGAGACATAAGTCACCAGTGACTGGTAATACTGACATAGCAGGGAGAACTGGTGCAGCTTCGGATTCAACAGTAAGAATCATGAGGTTAATTGTGTAATTACCTAATCCATATAGTTCATTTTCTAGATCAGTTCCTGTCCTAGTGGGAAGTCCCTTCTTGTCAGGGTAGCAGGCGTTAAGCAAAACTAAGTTCAGGTTTCCCCAAACCCAATTCCCTTCGAAAATAGCAATATCAGAATCTAAAGAATTAATTAATCTGAACCATGCAACACAGGAGCCATTGTGAGTGAACGGGTACGGAAAAAGAGGCAGAACTCCCTTGTATTTCTGGTAGGGAGGGAGTCGGCCACATATCCAACAGTTGGTAGCATTGTTAGTCTGATGGGAGTGATGTAACATACTAATGAATGTATTGTTGCGCAGCGCAAGTCTGTAAGATAACTCATGTAATGGTAATTCACTAAAAGAATGTTCGGCAGAGACATTGTAAGCAGATTGTGTAGGCTTGAAGATAGGGTAATATACAGGCAGCAATATACTAGCAGCAATAATCAGAAGGCTCAGAAAAAACAAAATCAATAATGTCACTATACAGTGACTACGGAGTGATTTACAATATGCACGTTTCTTGAATTGTCTCTCTCTCTCTCTATCTCGATCTAGGGGATACATGTCAGAAACTAATTTAACCGATTCACCTAGGGGAGGACTTAAACAATTAAACTGTCTGACTTGCTAGATCGTAGTTTAGTTCTGTACTCTTCTTGCGGAGTTTTCTCTCTTTTGGGTACTTTAAAGTCACTAGATTCTAGGCAGTCCTTTGAGGGGGTGGACGAGTCAGTTTCGGGTAAAAGTTCATTACATTTTTTTATATGACTCGTGTGGATCCACCCCTTGCGGCCTTCAACCTTGATAGCGGTCCTCGTGGTCAGAAGGACGAGCTTCGGCTCCTGCCAGCGGGGCTCCAGCGGACTCCTCCTATCGAAGTTGCGGATCAACACCGTGTCCCCTGGACGGACATCGTGCGGCTTTACATCAGTGTTGTCGGGAAAGGCTGCAGCAACCTGTGAACGACATGATTGGAGTGCAGACATCAAGGAGGCAAGATAATCTGTCAGCATATTGCAATCAACATCAGTTATTTTCTTAGGCATGGGCGTCCCCCACATATTTGGTGGCCTGCCAAAAACCACCTCATACGGGGATAGCCCTGATCTCGAATGAGGAACCATCCTCATGTAGAATAATGCAACTGGCAGGGCGACTATCCAGTCGACCCCTTTCTCTTTACAAACTTTAGCAAGACGGGTCTTTAATGTCTGATTATGCCTTTCTACAAGGCCAGCTGCCTCGGGGTGTCGGACGCAATGGAATTTCCACTGGTATCCTAGCAGAAGTGAAACCTGCTTCATGAGCTCGGACGAGAAGGGCTGTCCGTTATCTGAGTACACGATACGAGGCAAGCCGTACCGTGGGAAGAATTCTTGAACCAGCTGCCTGGCAGTGGTCGGAGCAGTGTAGTCTGGGACTGGATATGCTTCGGTCCAACGGGAAAGTGCACAAACAACTACGAGGACATACTTAAATCCTCGACATCGGTCCATCTGGATATAATCCATCTGGAGGACTTCAAAAGGGTGATCGGGAGGATGAAATCCACCTTGCTCTACAGGGACGCTTTTACCTGGATTGAACTGACAACAGATCATGCAGGTACGCACTTTCTGTTTTGCTGCTGCTCGTAAGTGTTTGTTGTACCAGAGATTCTGTAAGCTGTCTAACATGGCTTTTTCTCCTAGGTGAGCGGGACTATGTGCAGTATTTATTATGACTTGAACCATAGAATCGGGGAGAAACCATGTAGATTTTCCCTTCGTCATCCATCCCTGATCTGTCTGGATCCCTCCTAGTTCAGTCCATTTCTTGATTTCATCTGGAGTGGCATGTGTCTGAATATCGATTACATCTAGTGTGGGATCCTTAACAGTCATACAATGTGTCGGTACTATAATCTTTGTCACATCAGTTGTCTGGGTGTGAGTCAATGCTGTATGTTTTGCTGTTTGATCTGCCAGGTCATTACCCTGGGAAACAGAGTCTGTAACTTTAGTATGTGCTTTACACTTCATGATGGATATGCCCGAAGGCAGATGTATTGCTTCTAACAGTGCTTGAATGAGGAGACCGTGTTGAATCTTGGCTCCGTGGGAAGTCAAGAAACCTTGTTCTTGCCATAACATTCCGAAGTCGTGTACGACTCCGAAAGCATAACGAGAATCAGTGTATATGTTAACATTTCTGTTCTTGGCTAGTATACAGGCTCGGGTCAGAGCAATGAGCTCTGCTGCTTGAGCGGACAGTGTGTCAATACGATGTGTTTCTTTGACTTCGGTTTCAGTGGTTACTGCGTATGCGGCCACTAACTCTCCTGTACTTGTTCTCATGCATGAACCATCCACATAAAGTGTCAGGTCTGGGTTGGTCAGTGAAACATCTGTTAAGTCTCGTCGGGGCTTTGTTACTGCATTAATAATCTCTATACAATCATGCGGGGCTGAATCTGTTATAATCGAGGGTAACAGTGTGGCAGGATTTAGAATGTTACAGCGTCTGATTTCTATGTGAGGCTGGAATAGTGTCAATTCATAACCTGTCAATCGTGCTATAGTCAAGTGTTGTGTCTGGGTTCGGTTTAGAAGGACCTCTACAGAATGTGGAACTTGTACTGTCAATGGATGTCCTAATACAATTGAGTCGCTCTGTCTGATTGCTAAGGCTGTCGCTGCAACTGACTTTAAGCACGCAGGGATTGCCTGGGCTACTGAATCCAATGTACTCGAAAAATAAGCGCAAGGCTTATGTGAACCTGCTTGGTCTTGAGTGAGGACAGACAATGCTGTACCATCACGTTCTGTAACAAAAAGTGTAAAAGGTTTGCTGTAACATGGTGTCGCTAGAACAGGTGCTTGACATAAAGCTTTCTTTAATTCCTCAAAAGCCTGTGTATGTTCCTGAGTCCAAGGAAGGGCAGTCGAAGTCGCTGCCTCCTGTGTTGTCAACTGAATGAGTGGTTTAGCTAGAAATGCATACTGGGGAATCCATTGTCTGCAGTACGAGGTGAGGCCTATAAAGGCCCGCACTTCCTTTTGTGTCTGGGGTTGTGGCATATTTACAATTAACTGGATGCGGTCAGGAGTGAGCTGTCTCCCCACTTTGGACAGCAAGTGACCCAAGTACACAACTTGCTGAACACAGAATTGTAGCTTCGAAGGAGACACCTTGTGTCCCTTGTCGGCTAGAAAATGTAAAACTGTCAGTGATGCTTGTTCACATTCGGGTTCACTTCGTGCGGTGATCAGCAGATCATCGACGTACTGTAGTAAGGCAGTGTTAACTGGCATTTGGATACAATCAAGTTGTCTTTTCAGTGCTTGACTATAGATGCTGGGGCTTTCTGTGAATCCTTGAGGTGCGCGTGAAAATTTGAAACTTCGTCCATTTAAACTGAATCCGAAGAGATATTGGCTCTCCGGATCGATGGGTACACTGAAGAAGGCGTTCTTGAGATCAATTACAGTAAAGAACGTTGCTTCTGAATCAATAGCAGTCAATAAGGATGAGATGTCGGGAACCACAGGGTACTGTGGAACAATGCATTTATTCAGTTCTCGTAAATCAATCACCAGCCGATATACTGGCGGTGCATTGGGATCAGTACGTTTAAGAATCGGAATGATAGGGGAATTACAGATATTGGAATCGGTCTCTACGACCACTCCTTGGGCAATAAGCTCTTCAATGATTTCCAGTAAAGCCACTACAGCATCGGGTGGTAACTTGTATTGTCTGATTCGGGGTAAAACAACTCCTGGTTTGAGTGTAACACGGTATGGTGTAATGTGCATGCAACCTACATCGGTTGGGCCTTGTGCCCACAGGTGTTCCGGTACATTTTTCAATCTGACATCAAAATCTCGTAATACATAGTGACCCTTAAAGTCACGCAGGAAAAGTCTAACTCCTTCCGGAGAACAACATATCACGGCTCCTAGAGCCTTCAGCGTCTTTATTCCTAACAAGTTTTCTGGACATGATTTCGTGAGTAACAAGTCTGTAACACGTGATAATGGACCTACTGCTAGGGGGACGGGTTCTGATACTTCATTTACAATAGGCTTTCCTGAAAAACCAAGGGAAACATTCTGTGAGCCTGAGAGGGGTGCCCCTGGAACTTCATCATGGCTGATTGTTGTGCGGCTTGCCCCTGTGTCAATTAAAAACTTTCTGTCTTTTCCCAATACCTGGCTATGTACGTAAGGACCCTCTTGATCTACAGGAATCTCGATAAGGGGCAAGCCAACCTCCCTCTCTAGGCTGTTTCATGTGTATCGCTGATAATCGGGATAATCAGATTGGGCGTACTGGTACATTTGCTGTGAAACTTGCTGAGTCGCGGCAATGGGCTGTGGCTGTGATACCGCTATGGTCTGGGCGGTGTGTGATGAAGCATGCATAGGCTGTGTATTCTGTGAAGTCTGTGGCTGGACCTGGTCTTGTCTAGGCTGACGCGGTCTTCCTTTAGTTTTACCTGTCGCTATATTGTGTTTCAGGACTGGACATTCATTTACGTAGTGGCCTGGCTGCTTGCAATAGTTGCATGTCCCTTTAACGGGAGCTGCTGAGTTACTTGTCTGCGTCCCACCCTTTTTCTGGCCGTCAGCTGGGACTGTCTGGGCAACTAGTATTTTCATTTTCGTGTCTTTCATACGTCTTTGTTCATGTTCTTGTTCTTCTCTAATTCTGTTCTGATGATATTGTAACATTTGTAACATCTGGGATGGCGTATTTGCTTGCCATGTACTTTCGACTTTATATACTCGATTCTTAACCTGCGTTAGGGAATTCTCTACTAATTTACTTACAAAAAGGTGTGGGTATGACTCGCTACTTGGTTTCAGGCCACTATTAATAATGAAACATTTCTCGAATCTTGAATAGAAGTCACTAGTATCTTCATCGTGTTTCTGTTTACAGGCTGAGATCGCGTCCCAGTCTTCCTTTTTAGTTGTCAATAATCTTGGCAAAACCTGTACTATTAAACCTGGTAATGCTTTAGCTTTTTCCCCAAGGCCTAGCCCTGGAGTACGAATTTTTTCTTCGTCTTCTATTTCAGCCCATATAATCTTTTTATCTCCCACCTCCCATTCTTTTTCTTTGAGTTTCTCATAAATGCCAGTAGGCAACAGTACCTTTAACAATTTCATAATATCCGTATATGTGTAGTCTCCCATGAGTAACATATCCTTAAGTTCTCGGTGAAAACCTGCAGGGTCTTTATCGTGACAGGGTACTAGTTTCTTCATTTCTAACAATTCTAACTTTGTCAAAGGTCTGTACCCATTACTGGGTGTACTTCTCGTAAAGGATTCTGTCTGTCCAAATGCTCCATATGAAACATTTTTCTTTCTGGGGGCGGAGCTGAAACATGTTGAGGGCCTAAGAAAGCGTTATATCTGTGTCGTTGCTCTAGAATTATTTGAATCAATTTGGTACTTAGGCCTCTCCATCTATTCATAAGTAGCGCTTCTAATGTATCAGGTAAAGGACCTGGGTCCGAATGTTCGTTTCTGTATAACGTGAGAAGATGCTGAATCATGTATACACTCGCTAATTTCTGCTCGTCTGGGGAAAGGTTCAGAAATGTCTGTGCTACGGTATCATCATTGTATATGCTAGGATTGTCAGCCCATAATACTGCTGATCGGGCTAGTTCTTGTTCATCCATAGAATTGAGTACATGGTACCCCATTCGTTCTTGAAGCATTTTATCGGTATCTTGAAACAGATATTCAGAAGAATTCGGTTTTGCTATACTAGACATAAAAACTCTCTTGCTTTCTGGGCGAATACCTTTCCTAAGGTAATTTCCCTTACCTACGTACGCTATTGTTTCTTTAGGTTGTTGTTCGGGTTCCTCTCGGTCTTCCTCCCCGGAGGAATCAAGCCGGTTGCTATCTGCTTCACTTTCTTGTTTCTTTCTTTCGTGTATCTCTATTACTTCTTTCCTGATCTTTTTGTACATACTTGCTATACAATTCTGTTTATCGTGTTTTCCCACGGCTATGTTCTGGCCCCACTTGTTTAGTGCATCCAATTCGTCCTGGTCTACCCCAGGCCTGTCTCGTTCTCTTATTAGACAGTTTATGAAGAATCGTAATATACAACCTTGAGTGTCAACTTTCTGGTAAGCCAGGGCTTCTTTAATACAGTCAGGATCTTCCCCAGTCTGAATAAAATAGTATATTCTATCTAGGTGATCAGTCATTCCTGGGAACAACATTAAGTAATCTGTGACTTTTCGTAAACGAAGGGATGCTAATAACATCCTATCGTCTTTACCGGGTACTGGATCGTATCTGCAAACTGGGAGGGGTTCTTTAAGCATGTCAAAATTTGAAGTTCGGGGTGTACGGTTCTTTAATATGTCCCTTATGTTTAACCTATGTTGTGGTGGCGGGGTCTGGTGACCTCCTGTCGCACCTCCAGAGGCGGATGCTTGAGTATGACTTGTCTGTGGGGATTGTGTAAGTAACTGAACTGGTGTTCTTCCAGGGTCAGGCCTAAACGGGTTCAGAGTATCCATCTTAGGTGTAGGAAGTGGTGGGGGAATAGGTGGAGCAGGATTCCGGACGGGTGAACTTTGTTGTGGTAAGGGCGGGACATGGTCTTGGGGTGGGTTGCCACCTCCGTCACCATCAGTAGGTGGTACCTGGGCAGGTGGATTGGTGTAAGCGGGAGCTACATCATCTAGATAGGAGGCAAGGAATATGTCCTTTGTAGTTCGGTGATTTACTTTAGTTGGAACCAATGGCGGTGGCAGATCTTTCGGTATTTCTGAAGTGGCTTCAGGCGAACCCTCGGTCACAAAGTACATGCCATTTACAAGGTTATTTCGCATACGGTCTACTTGTTCTGCCTTTACTCGAATCCCCTCATTAACTAATTCGTTTTCTCGGGCTTTATCCGACTCTTCTCTATGTCTGTCTTCTCTTCGGAGTGCTTTTTCAGCACGTTTATGTGATTCTTTACGCCAAAATTCTATGGCATCTTTCTGAGATTGTCTGGCTTTCTTTTTCCATAACGCTTCTTCTACTTTCAGGATGCACTCGGCATCCCATGTTCCTGTAACGGGCCATCTGTGTCTTTCTTCTAGATGCTTAGTATAATCGGCCAATAAATCTAGGTACAGTATGGCATCTAAGCCATGCTTATGATACATAAAATTTCCAGGAGTGTCCCTAGGGGGGATAGGAATTTCTTCCTCTAGCATCCCTTTCCTAGTTCCTATCTGTCTTAACTTATTGAAAAGCGGCATCTTGTTACTTAGTGCTGGATACTTGATACTTGTCACTTACTTGTGGATACAGCTAGTTACACAAAAACACAGTAATGTACACAAAACAGTCACTCATACCACGACATTAATCACATAAAACATTTTGAACACATATTACTACCCTTTATACTAGAGGTACTGCTAAACAGCACAGATACACTGTTTGGGAAACAGTGCAAGAACTTGTATGCTAGATGTACTGCTAAACAGCACAGATACACTGTCTAAAACAGTGCAGACCGCGTTTGCGTACCCAAACCCGTCTTTACCGGATACATAATAATGCACCCGTCTAGATGCGTCCCCAGCAACGGTACTCACCGGGAAGCACGGAACAGAAGGCCTCAGAAAACTCGACTGGACTGGACCGGACTGGACTGGACTCGACTCGATACGTGAATACTTCGGAACTTCGGAACTGGTGGGCCTCTTGACACCTCGGACCTTGCTTCTTTCGGCTAGGCTCTGGTCGGGATCCTCCGCACTCCTCACCGCCTCGTCTGGGTGCTGATCGCAGTCTCCGTCACCTCCGTAGGCCTGAGGGAGATACAGGAAATCCTGCGGGTACGCGTAGTGTCCGTCACGACTGTGGCAGGGGACCAAAGCTGCAACGCACCAACCGGCGCGTGGGGTGGGGGAGGGGTCCCTGTTCGGGCGCCAGAATAATGTGGTAAATATTTGATTTACCGTCTTAATTTCTATGCAGGTAAGTACTTAAACAAAAATAACTCAATCGGAAAGAAAGAGGCAGAGTCCGTGGTGTTAGAGTTCTTAGGGGTTTTATTCCTTAAAAAGGAATGGGTCAGGTACTGGATATCGGGTTCCTGCCACCACTGTGGTGCAGGAAGGGATAGAGCATAGTTTATTGACATTACATTACTTTTATACTTAATATACACAATAGAAGTCAATGCAGAAGGCGTAACAGCTGAGAGAGACAAGATAAAGATACACACGTGTTGGTAATACGTAATCAGAAGGCGTGAACTAAGGCGTGCACAGAGGTGTGTTCTAGAAACGTCACATGTAGGTGTCAGAAGTGGGTGGCTCTATGACAGAATAGTGCAGAGTCAGCAGGAATCGTTAGCTAGGATGCGCGCGCAGCTGCCTGACGTGTGACTGACGTAAAGTTGGAGGGTGCAGGGGACTTGACATTTACACTAGAGGAAAGAGACAGAAGTCTGGCATGTCAGATCAACTCGTTCCTATATCATATCTGGTATCTGATGTTTGGGAACCATATTATCTAGAAGGAAAAGGTCTCTTGAACAGAGGCTATTCTATACTGACTGTGAGTGCGTGTATAAGCGTCTAGGTGTCTGCATGAGATGCGAGGGGGCATGGGCCTACCATGGTAACAGAGACTATGAATTACTTGGACGGAGACAGTGAGGCCGGGCCCTTTGCTCTGCAGCTGGAAGGATGTTTACTTAAACTAGTAGGCAGGAATGTATTTTTGAGGAGCGGAACAGATAATTCGAAGGTTGAATACAGTCTTGGCAGGCAACAGGCTGAGCTGAGCGCCGTGAGCCGCGCAGGAGTAAGGCAGAGGTCACGGGTACAGGGGCCGGCTCAGGCTGAGGCATTTCAGAATCTGAAGGCAGGAAAAGGCTCGATGGCAGAATTCAGGGCCTACTTCGCCTGGGCTGGAAAAACGTGTAAAGTACACCACAAAAAGACGTTGGCAAGGCATACTTAGAAACGGACTATTCAACCCATTCAGGGTGGGTCTGAAAGAGGACATGTTAACGTTGGACGCAAATGTGTTTGCGTCTTCATACCTGGCACAGGAGGGAAGTTACATGCACTTTAAGTTCGTACATGGAGACGGTGGGGTACACGTTAGGGAACATTTCTTGACCATAAAATTTATATTTCCTCAAAGTGACAAATGCAAACACAACAGTTGATGGACAGAACGCAGAACAATCTCATACATTGACCCCAGGAACAGAGATCTGGGACTAAATCCATCATTTTTTTGCTTTTCATGCCATTCTAGTTTTAATCCGGCCATATGCAAATCAGTCTTGACCCTGTGCCCCATGGGAACAGTCCAGCCCGAACTGCCAAGCCAGGTCCTCCCTGAACTGGAAATAAGCATCCTAGGACCGGTTTCAGACTTTCAGCCCTCATCAGCCAGGATAGCTTGATTCCAGTGGCATGGAGAGCACAGGACTCACGTCTGAGCATGCCGGTCCCATTAGTGGTGACAAATGCAAAAACAACAGTTGATGGACAGAATGCAGAACAATGTCATACATTCACCCCAGTACAGAGACCTGGGCCTAAATCCATCATTTTTTTGCTCACCAAGCAATTCCAGTTGATGGTCAGAATGCAGAACAGTGTTATACATTCACCCCAGTCCGGACATCTGGGACTAAATCCATTGTTGTTCTGCTCACCATGCCATTCCAGTTTGAACCCAGCCATATGCCAATCAGTCTTGATCCTCAGTCCGAACTGACAAGCCAGGTCCTCCCTGGACTGGAAATCAGCATCCTAGGACCCGTTTCAGGCTTCCAGCCGTCATCAGCCAGGATAGCTTGATTCCAGTATCATGGAGAGCACGGGACTCACGTCTGAGCACACCCGTGTCACTAGGGGTGACAAATGCAAAAACAACAGTTGATGGACAGAATGCAGAACAATGTCATACATTCACCCCAGTACAGAGACCTGGGCCTAAATCCATCGTTTTTTTGCTCAACAAGCAATTCCAGTTGATGGTCAGAATGCAGAACAATGTTATACATTCACCCCAGTACGGACATCTGGGCCTAAATCCATCATTGTTCTGCTCACCATGCCATTCCAGTTTGAACCCAGCCATATGCAAATCAGTCTTGATCCTCAGTCCGAACTGACAAGCCAGGTCCTCCCTGGACTGGAAATCAGTATCCTAGGACCGGTTTCAGGCTTTCAGCCCTCATCATCAAGGATAGTTTTTTTCCAGTGGTATGGAGAGCACAGGACTCATGTCTGAGCATACCTGTCCCACTTGAGGTGACAAATTCAAAAACAATAGTTGATGGACAGAATGCAGAACAATGTCATACATTTACCCAAGTACAGAGATCGGGGACTAAATCCACCGTTTTTTTGCTTGTCATGCCATTCCAGTTTTAACCCGGCCATGTGCAAATCAGTCTTGACCCTGTGCCCCATGGAAACAATCCAGCCCGAACTGCCAAGCCAGGTCCTCTCTGGACTGGAAAAAAGCATCCTAGGACCTGTTTCAGGCTTTCATCCGTCATCAGCCAGGATAGCTTGATTCCAGTCTCATGGAGAGCACGGGACTCACATCTGAGCACACCCGTCTCACTAGGGGTGACAAATGCAAAAACAACAGTTGACGGACAGAATGCAGAACAATGTCATACATTCACCCCAGTACAGAGACCTGGGCCTAAATCCATCGTTGTTTTGCTCACCAAGCAATTCCAGTTGATGGTCAGAATGCAGAACAATGTTATACATTCACCCCAGTACGGACATCTGGGCCTAAATCTATTGTTGTTCTGCTCACCATGCCAACCCAGCCATATGCAAATCAGTCTTGATGCTCAGCCCGAACTGACAAGCCAGGTCCTCCCTGGACTGGAAATCAGCATCCTAGGACCGGTTTCAGGCTTTCAGCCCTCATCATCAAGGATAGTTTTTTTCCAGTGGTATTGAGAGCACGGGACTCATGTCTGAGCATACCCATCCCAATCGAGGTGACAAATGCAAAAACAACAGTTGATGGTCAGAATGCAGAACATTGTAATACATTCACCCAAGTACGGACATCTGGGCCTAAATCTGTCGTTGTTCTGCTCACCATGCTATTCCAGTTTGAACCCAGCCATATGCAAAGAAGTCTTGACCCTTTGCCCCATGGGAACAATCCAGCCCGAACTGCCAAGCCAGGTCCTCTCTGGACTGGAAAAACGCATCCTAGATCCTGTTTCAGGCTTTCAGCCGTCATCAGCCAGGATAGCTTGGTTCCAGTCCCATGGAGAGCATGGGACTCACGTCTGAGCACACCCGTCTCACTAGGGGTGACAAATGCAAAAAGCATCCTGGGACCAGTTTCAGACTTTCAGCCCTCATCAGCCAGGATAGTTTGATTCCAGTGGCATGGAGAGCACGGGACTCACGTCTGAGCATACCCGTCCCACTCGAGGTGACAAATGCAAAAACAGCATTTGATGGACAGAATGCAGAACAATGTCATACATTGACCCCAGTACAGAGATCTGGGACTAAATCCATAGTTTTTTTGCTTGTCATGACATTCCAGTTTTAACCCGGCCATATGCAAATCAGTCTTGACCCTGTGCCCCATGGGAACAGTCCAGCCCGAACTGCCAAGCCAGGTCCTCCCAGGACTGGAAACAAGAATCCTAGGACTGGTTTCAGGCTTTCAGCCCTTATCAGCCAGGATAGCTTGATTCTAGTGGCCTGGAGAGCACAGGACTCACGTTTGAGCATACCCGTCCCATTCGGGGTAACAAATGCAAAAACAACAGTTAATGTACAGAATGCCAAACTAATACATTTACCCCAGTACAGAGACCTGGGCCTAAATCCATTGTTTTTTTGCTCACCATGCCATTCCAGTTTTTTTTTTTTTTTTATTTATTTTTTTTTTTTTTGGGGTTCAAATCTGCTTTATTGAGATAAAAGTAGTAGGATACACAGCTTGAATCGCCTACAACCCGGAGGCCGGCAGCAATGGAGAAGCAACAATACACAGCCTGGGAGCCGGCATCCCGGGGGCCCGGCGGCAAAATATAGGGTGTCGCTGTATCACATCAGTAGTCGGTGGAGCAGGCCAAGCGAGGATAAGCAGCAGTCGAACAGATTTTTTGAGCGAGAGAATAGTATCACTATGGTTTTGTTGTCTGTGAAACGAGAACCATGAAACATCCCAACGAGGTAACAAACTAAGAGGTGTCGCATGACTGTGTTGCGTTAGTGTGTGGTAGTGGTGCATCGTAGCCGTCTTGGCAGGTGGCGCTGCGCGGGGAAAGTGACTGCCCTAGTCTTGATTTCTAGTGTGAATGGAAGTGCGCGGGGTGTGCTCTCAGGATCAGCAGGGTATGAAGGACATAGTTTACCAGAGGCGGGACCGTCCGCCTATGTGGCAAGGAAGACGCTCAGGCACAGAAAGGGGTAAGAAAGCAGCGCTGTTTATCCAGGGTCACAGGTAATGTCTAGAAAAGTGTCACCGTAGCTGGGGAGTGTCGGGTGCGTCGCTTGACTGTACATCGTCTGGTGAGCGTTTAAGCAAATAGTGTACCAGTGGATCCCAGATGTTCCCAGGCCGGCAAGAGAGAGGCAGCAGCTCAGCAAAGGTGGTGTGCTGGTCTTGGCAGTATGTTAAGTCTGTTAGCCAGTCCTTGAACTTGGGAGCTCTGCCCCTACTCCAGCGGCAAGCGACTCGTCTCTTGGCCAAGAGCAATGCAAGGTCTATGAATTTTCTGCATCCCCTAGGTAATTGCTTGGTATATCCAAGGATGGCCACCAGAGGGTCCGCAGGCACCTCCTCATCTACCATTTCCGCGACGGCTTCGATGACCTGTTGCCAGTAGTCTGCAACCTGGGGGCAGGACCATGCCAGGTGGAGAAAATCAGCATGTTCAGCACGGCAACGCTCGCAGCGATCATTATCGGCAGTCCAAACCTGAATTTCCGGACCGGCGTGTAATATATCCTCTGAAGGAATTTATAATGTATTATTTTCAATCTGCAGCTGGCCGAGATGCGGGATGTTAATACGCAGCAGTATTTCCATTGGTCATCTGAGACATCTGTTCCCAGTTCCGCCGTCCAGTGCAACCGGGCAGCAGAAGCCTGTAAAGGAGCAGCCCCGCGAAACTGGCGGTAGAGCCCAGAGACCAAATGGGTCCCATCCTGCGACTCTAAAAGATAGTGTAGTGGCGGCAGTGTCGCAGGCTCATCAGGATAGTCAGGTAGGATGTCACGCATCCCAGCACGTAGTCGGATATAGTAAAATAGGTCAAGGGGCGAATGGGTATGCGTTCCAAAAAATTGATCGGCCGACTTGAAACTTCCGCCGTGGAACAGATCTCCCCAGCAGGCGATAAGAAGCTTGCCACAAAGGTGCCGAAACCCTATTTCCGATAGCAGGGCAAGACGTGGATGATAAGTAAGAGGAAGTATAGGGGAGTAGGGCAGCGTGCAGAGCAGTCGCCGAGCAATGCGCCGCCATGCATCCAGCGTGCAAGAAACCAAGGTGTTCGAAGTGGTGATGGAAGTCTCGGGACAGTGCAGCAGGCCATTCAGCGGGAGGGGGTGTACTATCCAGTCCTCCACCGCTATGTGTGGCATGAAGGGAGTGGGGGCCATCCAATGATAGGCGTAATGTGCCTGCGCGCATAAATAGTATGTTTCGAAATCGGGGATATCAAACCCCCCTTGGTCATAGGGTAGGGTCAATGTCGACCACTTCAAACGGGGAGACTTACCGCCCCAAAAAAGTCTGCGCAGCTCCGTTCAAAGTGTCCTGAAGAAAAAGGCACCAGGGTAGTAGGGAATATTGAGGAAAAGGTACAGGAATCGGGGCAACAATATCATTTTTATAAGGGAAGCTCTACCAGCCATGGAGAGAGGCAACGTGATCCACCTATCAACGGAGGCAGTAAGTTTGGTCACGGCTACGCCATAATTGGAGCGGAGTGTCTCGTCCTTGGTGCGCGCGATACGAATCCCTAGATATCTGAGATCATCACGGCACCACACCAATGGGTAGTCTAGGGGGAAGTCGTGTACAGCATCAGTGAGAGGAAAAAATTGCGATTTAGACCAATTGATGTGAACGCCCGACTGACCTCCGAAAAGAACAAACACACGAAGCAGGAGATTAAGGTGTTGATCCGGGTATTTGACGTACAGCGTTATGTCATCCGCATAGAGGGATACATCAATTTGCCGCTGCAGACATTGTACCGCTCCTGCTCGGTGTAATTGGCGTAGACGGCATGCCAAAGGTTCCACTGCAATAGCGAATAATAGAGGCGAGAGCGGACACCCCTGGCGGGTACCTCTCGTAAGGGTGATGGGTGGCGACAATTTTCCATTTATCAGCACTTTTGCCGTGGGATCTGTGTATAGTAGGCGCACCCAGGCCAAGAACATTTTAGGGAAACCCATGCTGGCCAAGACCGAGAAGAGGTAGGGCCATTCGACAGAGTCGAACGCCTTGGAGGCGTCCAGGAACACAGCTGCCACAGGGATATCAGGGTGGACTGTGCGGAGCAGGGAGAAAAGGGTGCGGAGATTATGAGACGTAGACCTGCCCGCCACAAATCCAGACTGATCAGGTAGGACAAGTCTGGTCATGAGTAGTGAAAGTCGTGTGGCCAGGACCTTGGCGAGGATCTTGACGTCACAATTCAAAAGGGAGAGTGGGCGGTAAGAGTCGCAGGAGGTGGGATCCTTATCCGGTTTCAGAAGCGAGGTGATAACCACCTCCCGCATAGAGCAGGGTAGTATCCCATCAGCCAACGACTCGGCAAACACTTCACTCAGCACGGGAGCCATGATTTCGATATAGGCCTTATAGAATTCAGCCGGGATGCCATCGAGCCCCGGGGCTTTACCGTTTTTGAGGGACATGATGGCTTCGCGAATCTCATCGAGCTCGAAGGGCGCCGCAAGGAATTCCCTATCACCATCACTAAGCCAGCAGAGGGCCACTTCGCTCAAGTATTCGGCATATGGAGCGTCCTCCTCCGCAGTGGACATATATAGTGTTGAGTAGTGTGCCGTGAAGGTAGTGAGGATCGCATCTGTTTCCCTAATGGCAGCGCCAGTTGCATCCGTAAGCTCCAAGACAGTGTTGTGTGCGCGTGGCGCGCGTGTGAGCGAAGCCAGCACTTTCCCAGGTCTCTCCCCTTCGCAGTATCTCCGGGCCACCCAGTGTTTACCCCGATATTTCACCTCCCTGGCGGCCTCTTCCTCATATTTGGATAGCGTGTCCCTAAAGGTCACCTGCAGGCGTGGATCATTATCTACCGCCATTTGGAGCTCCAGAGCACGCAGCTCCGTCTCTAGTGTGGTGATGGTGCGCAGGATAGCACGTAGGACCCCGTGACATTTGGAAATGCAGAACCCCCTAATAGTGACCTTGAAAGCCTCCCATATGTGCTCTACCGATTCCACTGAGCCCTTGTTTCTAGGGAAGAATTCTCTAATCTCTTCACCCAGCTCTGTGCGAAAGAGCTCGTCAAGGAGCACGTCGGGGCTTAGCCTCCACTGTGGTCTCGGACTGTCCCAACCAGGGGTTCTAAACTGCAACCTCACAGGGCTGTGATCTGAAAAAGTTCTGGGCAAGTGTTCAACCCCTATCAGCTCCATAGTAATGTCTCGGGTAACCAAGAAATAGTCCAGGCGCGCCCATGTCCCGGTGTGAGGTGTGAAGTGTGTGCCCTCCCGTCCGAGGGGATGCAGGTGTCTCCAGGCATCAAACAGACCACCCTCCTCCACCACTCCCTCCAAAACCTCCCTGGCTCGGGGCTTATAGGAGCCAACACCATCCGCCCTGTCAAAAGGGGGCGCTAGCGCCAGATTAAAATCACCACCCCAGACGATATGTCGTGCCCCTATGGAAACAATCCTACCCCACAGTGTGGAGAAAAAGGCAGGTGAGTCAACATTCGGTGCATACATAGAGACAAATAGATAGACATCATGTCCTACCCTGCCCCACAGCAATATATACCGCCCCTCTCTGTCCACTTCCTCCCCAAAGCGATGGAAAGGCACGCCACGGGCAATGAGAATCGCCACCCCCCTCGCATATGTCGAATAGGAGGAGAAGGCACGGGTACCCGCCCATTTGAGTCCAAATGAGTTGTCCCTGCGTATTGGCATGTGCGTCTCTTGCAGCATGGCAACTTGTACATGATGTCTATTCAAATAAGCAATAACATTCCTGCATTTTTTAGCATTGTTCAGCCCCCGGACATTCCACGATAAACATGTCAGTCGCGCAGCAGTGCTCACATCAGCCATGGACATAGCGACAGCAAAGACGAAGGTGCCCAAGAGGGCCAAACAAAGGATCCACCACCACTCCCAAAGGACCGAGTCACACACCAGGCGAAGTAATATATACACAGCGCATTCAATGCTAACCTCACAAAAACTAGCCCCCCCCCCCCACCCCAGCATCCCAAACATGCCAGTAGCCTTGGATCCCCTCAACGTGAACCCCCCCCCTTCACCCTCCCCCCCAACTTCAGAGAGACAAACAGCCAAACAAACAATAAGTCAGTGGGGAACACCCAATAGGGGTACATCAGAAAGTACGCGCTGCCACTATCCGGCCCATAGCTCCAAACTGTACCGCCCTAGGTGGAGTCTAGGGCCGAGAGAGTGGTCCTTGGTATACGTTACCACTGGGGTGCAATGTCCAGGTGATCGCCGCTCACGCATCTCCCCAATTCTCAAGTGGTGAGTCAGTGCCAGCTAGTGGTCCGGTATGATGCAAATGTGAGCCAGAGTATGTAAGATCCGTTAGTCTGCATGGCGCTCAGGAGGCAGGTCATCATTCTCTTGGTCGTCTGCAGGGCCCTGTCCATCTCTGCGTGCTCTTCAGATCGTCTTGAGGAAATCCTCAGCTTTCTGCGGGTTGGTGAAAAAGCGTTGCTTGCCCTGGTGGGTGACTCTAAGCTTCGCTGGGTACAAGAGGGCGTAGTCTATTTGGGCCTCCCGCAGTTTTTTCTTCACTGGGAGGAATTTGCGTCGCTCGTCCTGGACCATCGGGGTGAAATCAGGATAAATGGAGAAGGTAATGCCCTCAAAACGCAGTGATCCTTGTGTCCGGGCAGCCCTGAGGGCCGTGTCGCGGTCCCGATAATTCAAAAGACGAGCAATGATAGGTCTCGGAGGCAGGCCTGGTTGGGGCATAGGCGCCAAGGATCGGTGGGCCCTCTCCACAATGAACTGGGATGAGAAAGCTTCATCTCCGATCGAACCCTTGAGCAGTTTCTCCACATAGAGCTCCATCCTGCCCGTAGCAGTGGATTCCGGCACATTCGTGATGCGGATGTTATTCCGGCGGCTGCGCGCTTCCAAGTCCTCATTCTTTGCCGCTATGATGCGGAGGAGATTGTCCATTCTCGCTAGTTGCGACGTATGGGATGCGGCGGCATCGGTGTTGTCGGAGATTCTCTGTTCCGCAGATGGCGATCTACCTTATGGACCAGGGCGTCCAGCCTAGCTGTGACGCCGTCCACCTTCTCTACGATGGTGGCGAAGCCTTGACGCATCTCCTGTATCAGGTTGGTAAGGTCCGCAGCAGGAGCGATGGGTGGGGCAGGCTGTGGTGGCGGTACGCTGGGCCCTGGATTCATCTGCGTCGACGTGTTGCTTTTGCGTGTGTTATCGAAGCTCAGCTTGGGCTGGCGAGTCTCGGGCCGCCCCATGGTTGTGACCGGAGGCAAGTGAGAGGCCAAAAAAGGAAAGGGCGACAGAGCACTGTGGGTGGTGAACAGCCAGGAATAGGTAACAGGGTCTCAGGCTCAGTGTGCTGTAGTGTGACGCAAAGCAGCCGGTATCACCAGTAGCGCTAAATGGATACCAACCGCCCAGTGGTAGTGGTTACTGGTCCAGTCCTGGGCACCCTGTTGCAGTGGCAGTCACTCGCTGTGTAGTGCAGAGGTCAGAGCATCGGCCCTCCCCGATGGGCTGTAGGGTCAGATCCAGGGAGGCAGGCTAGTGTCGAGAATAGCGTGGCACATAGATCGATTGGCGCCTCTCTATATGGCAGCTGTGTGATCCGTGTGCAGCCCCCAGCACATCCAGCGCTCGAAATGGTCCTTAACCCAGCAACGCGGAGAGTGTGCCTGGGGAACTCCGCGCGATGGGGCAACCCCCACACCCGATCCAGGATTGCAGGCGGGCGTCGCTGCACAGGTACGGGGCTATGGCGCCAGGGGAGACAGGCACGGCGGCCAGGTAGTGCCGCGATTGCAGGCGTCGCGCCAGCCCGCCTTCAGCGGCAGCTCAGTGACGGCCGGGGGGAGACCCAAGGAGAGCAGGCAGCAGTCCCCTACCTTCACCGTCCTCTCCGCACGCCGCCTCAGCAGGATCGGGCAGGCGAGGGTCCGTTGCGGCCTGGGAGCCTCGTGGCAGGCACCGAGGTCGCGCAGTTGTGGCGTCCGAGCGCCCGCCTCAGGCAGCCCCAGAGCAGTCACCGGGCAGGTGTCAGAAGTCCGTATCTCCGGTTCTGGGGATCGCAGCCACACCAGACTTGGCACGATTGTGGATAGCACCCCCCGGATGCGGAATCCGGTCTCCTGGGGGCACCGCGGCACCCCGTGGCGAAGGATCACGGCAGGATAAGTGACCAAGGAGCGGGAGCTGCAGGTCTAGGCAGCCATTCCGCAAGCGCGCCCTCTAGCGCCCTCATGCCATTCCAGTTTGAACCCAGCCATTTGTAAATCAGTCTTGACCCTATGCCTCATGGGAACAGTCCAACCTGAAGTGCCAAGCCAGGTCCTCCCTGGACTGGAAACAAAATAACCTATTACCGGTTTCAGGCTTTCAGCCCTCATCAGCAAGGATAGCTTGATTCCAGTGGCATGGAGAGCACGGGACTCACGTCTGATCATACCCGTCCCTCTCGGGGGTGACAAATGCAAAAACAACAGTTGATGGACAGAATGCAGAACTATGTCATACATTCTCCCCAGTACAGAGATCTGGGACTAAATCCATCGTTTTTTTGCTCTTCATGCCATTCCAGTTTGAACCCAGCCATATGCAAATCAGTCTTGATCCTCAGCCCGAACTGACAAGCCAGGTCCTCCCTGAACTGGAAATCAGCATCCTAGGATCGGTTTCAGGCTTTCAGCCCTCAGCCTCATGGATAGTTTTGTTTCCAGTGGCATGGAGAGCATGGGACTCATGTCTGAGCATACCCGTCCCACTCGAGGTGACAAATTCAAAAACAACAGTTGATGGACAGAATGCAGAACAATGTCATACATTTACGCCAGTACAGAGATCTGGGTCTAAATCCATCGTTTTTTTGCTTGTCATGCCATTCCAGTTTTAACCCAGCATATGCAAATCAGCCTCGGCCCTGTGCCCCATGGGAACAGTCTAGCCCAAACTGACAAGCCAGGTCCTCCCTGGACTGGAAATAAACATCCTGGGACCAGTTTCAGATTTTCAGCCCTCATCAGCCAGGATAGTTTGATTCCAGTGGCATGGAGAGCACGGGACTCACGTCTGAGCATACCCGTCCCACTCGAGTTGACAAATGCAAAAACAGCCGTTGATGGACAGAATGCAGAACAATGTCATACATTCACCCCAGTACAGAGATCTGGGACTAAATCCATTGTTTTTTTGCTCGTCATGCCATTCCAGTTTGAACCTAGCCATATGCAAATCAGTCTTCACCCTGTGCCCCATGGGAACAGTCCAGCCCGAACTGTCAAGCCAGGTCCTCCCTGGACTAGAAATAATCATCCTAGGACCGTGTAATGGCTGGATTTTCTGTTTAGATGGGATCAGCCCCCAGGGGCCCCTGTGACCCAGCCAAAACGTACTCACCTTCCCTTCTTAGATCGTATTCACAATAAGTAGATATACAGATAAATATACAGGTTGCACCTAAGAATGGGGAATGACAATATACATATACAGATTTTCTACAATATCTTATTCACATCAGTTGGCCTCGCGGTCACCCCGACCCAGACCGTTCTACCCTAGGGCAGATCTGACACACAATCTGGTGCGTCTACACACGGGCCTGCAGAACCCAATGCTCCTTTTTCCAAACCGTTCGCGATCCTGCGAAACTTACACACTAGTTCAACCACCTAGTGCTCTCATTTACTCAAGCCACAATCCTGTGGGTATCCACACTGGTTCGACCCCCCAGTGCTCTCATTAACGCCGCATATCAACGACGACCACATTCCTATGAACACCTATACATATATATATATATATATATATTGGGATATTATCTCAGCTGTCTACTCGGAATGAAACTACAATAATGACTTTGAATATGGGTCCAGATTGTATAGTGTACTCTCTGCTCTTGGCATCAAAGGTTCACTCACTCCCTATTTATGTGATCACCACTTACCTGATTGGGATTACTCATCCATTCACGTGCCTAGCATTCACCTAGGAGTATCGTTTACCAAGATTGAACATAAGCACCAGGTACACGGTAATTCTATATGAATTAGGATATTTATTAACAATAGACATAAATCACATTACTATGCAGCATTACATTTGCAAAGGGAATAAAAGATAAAGATTAGAGTGCACATACTACAGGAATTGGTCGGACATCACCTGGTTACTGGGAAATCGGGACTCGGCAGTCATCTAGGCTCCTGTCTCGTCTCTGGGTCCTGGCTCGCCTTGCAGTCACCCTCAGCCGTCACAAGTACACGTCTGCACCGCTAGGCTCAACCTCGTCTGCTCTCCCTCAGGACCTCGGAACCTTGCTGTTTATTAACTACCGTCTCTCTCTCTCTCTGTATTAGTGCGCTCCGCGCCACTTCTCGTTCAGTCTATCTCAGAGAGTTTCGGTCTTAAATCTTTCTCCGACTTCAAAGATGGCGACTTGTCCACCATGAAAATGAATAATGGCAGAGATGCTAACGGCTAGATGCCGCCTACGAACTAACTGACAAAAAGACTAACACCTTCGCTAATATCAAAGCCCGTTCCTTCATGGAAATTCACGGCCAGTAACCTGCCGCCCACCAAATTCTTGTACCTCCCCGTACCAAGGACACTTTCCCAGCCGGCCGGCCTGAAGTTGTGTCTTCGGAGTGGAGAAAAATACATTCCTTCGATAAGGGTCAGCCTGAACCGGTTCTCTCCAAGCGAACAACAGCTTGAAACTAAAACATTACTCTTGACCTAGAAAGCCTTCTCGAGCTACCGGGCAGAAAGCAAAATGGAGTCTGTCTCGTTTAAGGCCTACGGAGCCCATAATATGCATAGCTCCATGAAAAACAGATCGGCATGTTAGCAAATGAGTGAATCATGACTAATACTTATATATCTAACCCCTCACTTAAATTCATAAGCCTTACTCTAAGGGAAGTAACACGCAAATGCCTTTATATATATATGACAGGGTCCCTGTCTATCGGCCTAATCCCTATGCTATGGGGGTGATAGGCTGGAGTCACTCTCCATCATTCTCCTTCTCCAGAGAGCTAGCAAAAAGACAGCCATAACATTACACCCCTTGACTCCAGTCTATTATCCACAAACTAAATGGAACTAACGTCAGTAGACGAATAATATGAAACAAAACTAACTGATCTACGAGCCTTAGTAAGTCTAAAAAATTGTAGTAGGGAAGGGATACACTGAATAAAGCAACAAATTGCTATAAGGATACAAACAGCAACAATAACCCCTCCCAAAATTTGTCGTAAAAAATGCATGTCAGGGAGCCAGTTAAAAAGCCAGTCAAAGAAACCCTGATCTATATGTTCTCTAATCTCTGCAGTCAAGTCGTGGAGTTTATTAATATGGGATTGGATATCTTTAGAATGGTCAGATAAATTAAAACAGCATAGACCTTCAAATTCAGAGCACTCGTGCCCATGTTTCAACAACAAATAATCGATTGCAGCACGGTTTTGCAAAATAGCTCTACGTTCACCTTGGGAATCTAATAATAAATCAGATAAAACAGCAGACGTTTGGTTGATTGACTTCACCATCCAGCAGGCCATTTTGCCGATTGTTTTGGCATTATAAACGGCCAATGCCGGAACACCAATAATAGAAAAAGCTAAACCAAGATATTCAGATCTAGAAAAAAGATGAACAGAGGAATCACAATCTTCATGTAATGACATAGAGTCTCGAACAATACGAGAATGGGAAGGAGGACGTGAAGAAAACATTAGCAAACTTAATCTAGTGATGGCACATGGGCCACCAGAAATATTCGCAGGAATATAGGGCCAAGATGAATTCCCGCAGGAAAAGAGCCATCCAGCTGGTAATAACATTGAACGATAATGGCTAGTGGCTACAACTAAACTTTTACAGGTCATATTGTTTTTCACTGAAAGACATGAATTAGGAAGTCTCTTTGAACATAGCAAACGTTGATGAAATGAAAAAGTAGTAGCGGCTTGGAGTTTCAACCGCAGACACTCAGAAATGGCCTTAGGATTACAGGTCATCATAAAACAAAGATCACCAGGGGTAATATTAAAAGTAGTAATTCTGGAATTAATAGGGACATCCAGGTCTGGAAGAAGAGTACATGAGGGACAAAATTCATGGGCCGCGAAATCGCCCAGAATAACATTAGGTCGGGCATTGGATACATTAAACACATAGTGCAAAGTTTCAGTAGATGCAGGGACAGCAACCAAACAGGTCGCTAAAATGTCAGTGACGGACTTCATGGGGGTAAGGCAAAAATGCGGAGAGTTCATCACTCGCTTCGCGAGTGTGATCCAAAAATTTGAAGAGGCGCGCCACGCGGACCGCGCGGCTCTTATTATCCCATCACTCGGCGTCGGTGGATCCTCTCCTCTCCCGGCGTAGCAAGCCAAAAGGAGTCCAACGCCGACACATCCTGCAGCAGCAGTCCAAAGAATGATCTGAAAGAATACAAACACAGGCCTTAATCATTCTCGTAAGTAACATTTATCAGCTGGGACAGCTTCCCAGCCATCTTTCCCTGGCTTCATCACCAAAACGGTGTTGTCATGACCGGTCGCAATAATATCAGCCTGTTCAGGAGGATTTTTAGGCGATTGCACCCATATTTTAGCTCCAGGAAGATCAGACGATCCGAAGCCTTTTTGTCCTCGCACAGTTAGCAACGTTGGGGCAGAGCCTTTCTTGATCTCACCACTGAATACAGGCATAATCAGTAACTGAGCAACACGGTCAGACTTTTTGATCAACAAATCAATCTCACTGCTATTAAGCAAGAGAACCTTAATCTCTCCCTGATAATCACTGTCAATCACTCCTCCGAGTACTTGTACACCTTTCAGGGCCAGGCCAGATCTAGGGGCAATTAATCCAAAACTGCCGGCAGGTATAGAGACACCAATGCCAGTTTCAACAATGATTCGATCTTTTCCTGGGAAATGTGCATCATTTAATGCATGCAGGTCAAGGCCTGCGGAACCTGGGGTTGCTCTACATGGAGCCAAAGCACCGGGGGTAATTTCCCAATATGTGACAGTGGTCGCAACAGAATTAGGTTTTGCATCAACATGTGGAGGAAACAAACGCATCAAAGGAGATTCAGCATGTAACAAAGGACGATTATTTAAAATCAGTAAGGCTTGAAGTAGGACATCTCTCCACTGGCTGTAACGGTCATCAGTCAACTTGCGCAACTGTTCTTTCAACAAGCCATTCATTCTCTCAATCAATCCTGAAGCTTGTGGATAATATGGAATATGAAACACCCAGTCTATATTATTCTCTATACAGAATTCCTGCACCAATCTTCCACGAAAGTGGGATGCATTGTCTGATTGAATTTGGAATGGGACACCATAATACAAAATAATTAGCTCCAGGGTTTTAATTGTATTCACTTGGGTAGCGTTCTTGCAAGGGAAAGCGACCAAAAGGCCACTATAAGTATCAACCACTGTACAAATGTATTGACAGTTTCTGCTCATAGGGAGCGGACCAATATAATCAATCTGCCAAATTTGGGCGGGCAATTTACCTCGATGTAAGTGGCCTCGAACAATTTGAGGCACCTCTTTCTTTCTAGAATGCTGGCAAATGGGACAATGTAGAATGGCATCTTTAATTAAAGAAAAGGGAATATGAATTCCTCTATCAGCAGCCCACCTGTTAGTGGCTTTCTCTCCAAAATGTCCTGCTTTCTGATGGGCCCATTTCGCCAATCCCGCCAAATCAGAATCTTGCATGTCAACCACTGCCTCAGAAATTTTAGACTGTTCATCTGCAATGTTATGGAAAAATTTGTCAAGGGAGTCGATCGGAGTATGAGCATCCACGTGAAAGATTGTTACAGTACTCTGCGGAAGCAGTTCCCAAATATCTTGCCACAACTCTTTACCCCACAACTCTTTAGAATGCAATTCCCAATTATGCGAGTGCCATGTCGGCAGCCACACCGCTAGTCCATTTGCAGTGGACCAAGAATCAGTGAAAATATGACATGTACCTGGTAACTCCTGTTTCAAAACTTGGTAAACCGCATAAAGTTCAGCATATTGACTACTCTTACCGTCTCCAGTTGTACTTAACAATTTCTGTGTAATCGGGTTATAGGAAACAGCTTTCCAATGTCTTTTGTCACCAATGAACTTCGCAGAACCATCCGTAAACCACACATGTTTTCTATCCTCCGCGGACAGATCATCAAATGATTTACCCCACTTCACGGGAGACTCCTGCACTACGGGAACCGAACACTCACTTTCAGCCTCATTGGAGGGCGCCTGCGCCACTCGCTCATGTAAAACCGCCACACCTTTCGGACCCACACGTGCCCTGTCCTGAATGTACCATTTCCATTTAATCACACTAGCCTCCTGAGCATGTCCAATTCGATGGGACTTCGGTGAACTCAAAACCCACTGCATGATGGGAATTTCAGGCCTCAAAATCACAGCATGGCCTAAAGTCAATTGCTCGGTATCCACCAGAGCCCAGTAACAAGCAAGCAACTGTTTTTCAAAAGGTGAGTAACGCTCACCAGCCTCTGGTAACTTTTTGGTCCAAAAACCTAATGGCACTTTTTGTCTGCCCTGCTTTTGCCACAAACTCCAATTGGCATACAGACCTTCCACAGACACATTCAAATCCACATCACCGTCACTCACAGGCCACAAATCCAGAGCATACTGAATAGCTTCTTTAGCCAAATGAAAAGCAGTCTGTTGAGGTTCGCCCCATTCAAACGCATTCTTTTTACGAGTGACTCGATACAAAGGAGCCAAGATCTGACTCAAATGGGGAATATGCTGACGCCAAAATCCAAACAATCCGATAAAGGATTGCGCCTCTTTCCTATTTCTGGGAACAGCAAAATCAAGTATTTTTCGTTTAACCTGTGGAATCACCTCTCTGTGACCCTCATGCCAATTAATTCCTAGAAATCTTACAGCTTGGGATGGAGTTTGTAATTTGTCAGGATTAATTTCCCAACCTTTTGCTCGCAAATAATCAATAATTTGATCTAAATGGGACTGTACCTGGTCAGGCGTTTCACCTTGAATCAAGATGTCATCAATATAATGACAAATCTGAACTTGTGGAATCGTGGGCACTTCAGACAAATGTTCCGCCACCAGCCGGTGACAGATCGTAGGACTATGTACATAGCCTTGAGGAAGACTCCGGAACGTCATTTGACGTCCATTCCATGTAAAACTGAATTGTTCCTGGCATTCGGGGGCAATCGGAATTGAAAAGAATGCATTAGCAATATCAATAGAAGCATACCACGTACCTGGATGCTTTTGAATTCTCTCAATCAGTGTAACAATGTCAGGCACTGCAACAGTCAATTTAGGTGTATGTTTGTTCAATTCTCGATAATCAACAGTCATGCGCCAAGAGTTGTCACTTTTGCGCACGGGCCAAACAGGATTATTCCAAGCAGATGTGACCGGAGTAATGACTCCCGCGTCAACCAAATCCTGAATCGTAGCTGTAATTTCTTCATGACCACCCGGGATGCGATATTGTTTCTGAGAAATCACTTTCGTCGCTAAAGGGATCTTAATAGGTGTCATGCGTAAACGGCCAACCCGTACGGGTCTGGTCGAAATGTACTGTCTAGTACCAAATTGATAGTAACCATCATCCAAATGCAAAGTCATACCTTTCAAAATGTCAATTCCAATAATGTATTCCAAAAGTGGCACAACCAACACAGAGTATTCTCTACGAGGAATCCTACCAATTTTAATTTCAAGTGCAGTTTGAACTGCGGGTGTTTCTTTACCACCCAGACCGGTAATTGTAAAAGACTGTCCATTAAATTTTCTCGACTTACCATGAATTAAAGTGGCCTCCGCCCCAGTATCAACTAACGCTCGGGCCCTTTGGATATTACGATGTTTCCAAAAAATCTCAATATCTACATAGGGTCTGTAATCTCTGTGGGCCCACCTGCGTACCGGAGCTTGACCTATTTCCTAGTCATTTTTCCTGCGTTCCGTCAACCAAGACAGATCAGGGTAAATGTTCTCAGTTTTCTTGGGTATCAGAATTTCTTGTTCATATCCGTCTCCAGTACGAAACGGATTAGTATCAGATTCAAAAAGTTGTGAGTTACGGTCAGAGAGTCTGTTACGATCCTCCCTCTTTCGTACGTCAGGGGAATAACTCCTTGCATCTCTACGTCTGCTAGAGCCACGATCATCTCCTCCCCTCTCACGATCATCCTCTCTCCCCCTCCCCTCATTACGACGGGGGGAACCACCACGTTCATGGCGCCGATCATCACGGCGATCAGAATTCACACGCCGCCTCTCATCACCACTGTCATCAGAACCACGATCATACTCATTCTTTCGCACACGACGGGCACCTTCCTTTCGATCCAAACCACGCTTACGAAACATATCCCATAGGATATTATTAGGTTCGCCATCAATCTCTTCCCTTTTGACACCATCAGAAATGAGAGCAAGAAACATGTCACGTCTAGAGAACTTATAGTCCCCACCAGTACGACCCTCAGGTCGGGATTGTCTTTCAGGTTTAAACCATTCACCCAGCTCACCAAGCTGACGAACAGACTCGAGCACAGCAGACAAAGGATTGCCAGTTTGGTTAATCAATAATGTCATCATGACCTGCTTGTAAGCAACAGGAGAAGTACGTATAATGCGATTACGCACAGAAGATGTTAAAAGACCATCCAATAATCTGTCAGCAGTACTAAGGAAAATACACGTTTTCATAACTTCTTCCTTTAAACGTTGTGACGCATCGCGCAGAGTATACCACGGCTTTTCATCAGAGGGCCAATCAGACTCAGTTGGATATTTATGATTACAGCCATCAGACGCAAGCTGGAGCAAAGAAGTCTGGGCATTACCATTATAATTCCGAAAATGGTCCTGAATAGTAGAATCAGAACTCAAAGAGCAAAATCGTAAACAATCAACAGCATCGAGCATAATACCGGCAGCGCCAAGCTCATAAAGACGCACCATCCAGGTAAGCAAGGTCTCACCAGGCCGTTGTTTAAATCGTTGCAGGATGTCACTAATCTCCTGTTGAGTAAAATCTTCAATACAGTCAAGAGCTATACCACCCGGATTACCAGGGGCTTGTTGTAATTTCCGTCGAAAGATCGGGTGAGCAGAAACTGCGGGAAGAGCTTCCGAGGAAGCCCGCATCTTAGATTTAACAGAACAATCAGGGCAAGCTACGTCATCCACACGGGAAGAACGAGCACGGTCACAATCGGGAGTTGAATCAATGCACGAAGCAGATTTACAATCACGTCCGGAGCGAGAAGACTCGCGCTTGTCACCCTCCTCTGCCGAGGAGTCAGAAGTATGAGAATCCCAGATATTACCGTCCCACTCATCGGGGTTCCAATCCATTCCAGCTTTCGCTACAACCATACGCACTTTGCGTGTAGATACACGACCACGACGATGTTTATACTTATATCGTGCAATACGGACTGCAGCTCTTTCAGCAATGGTTTGATATGTCTCAAGTTTGTCGGCAAGCAATTTATTTTGACAACGCAACAGAGTATGTGCATTTTGTAATTCAATACACTGTCCTTCCATATCTTTAAACTGCTTCTGTAGCTGAACAAACTTCTCATGCAACATTCTGTACGCATTAAGAACAATCCACCCTCTGCGTCCTAAAATAGGAAGCTCATCACCCTTCACTACTGGCGCTTTCTGCAAGCACGACACCACATCGGCAGGCTCCGCCTGCTCCAAGCATGAAGACCAATTTTCACTCAAACCAGTAGAATCAGCCCACTCACGTGCCAAGGCCTCGTAAGGGGTACATTCCCAGCCGGGAATCTGAATCGGTAATTTAAAAACCGACGATGATTTTTTCGCAAACATAATGATACACAAAAAAATATATATATACACAATTATAAACAAAATTTTATACGTACAAGCCGAGCGCAAACCAACAAGATGAAAACAACACAATGCACACAGGCTTCGTAAACAGTTCGTGACGCCAGATGTAATGGCTGGATTTTCTGTTTAGATGGGATCAGCCCCCAGGGGCCCCTGTGACCCAGCCAAAACGTACTCACCTTCCCTTCTTAGATCGTATTCACAATAAGTAGATATACAGATAAATATACAGGTTGCACCTAAGAATGGGGAATGACAATATACATATACAGATTTTCTACAATATCTTATTCACATCAGTTGGCCTCGCGGTCACCCCGACCCAGACCGTTCTACCCTAGGGCAGATCTGACACACAATCTGGTGCGTCTACACACGGGCCTGCAGAACCCAATGCTCCTTTTTCCAAACCGTTCGCGATCCTGCGAAACTTACACACTAGTTCAACCACCTAGTGCTCTCATTTACTCAAGCCACAATCCTGTGGGTATCCACACTGGTTCGACCCCCCAGTGCTCTCATTAACGCCGCATATCAACGACGACCACATTCCTATGAACACCTATACATATATATATATATATATATATTGGGATATTATCTCAGCTGTCTACTCGGAATGAAACTACAATAATGACTTTGAATATGGGTCCAGATTGTATAGTGTACTCTCTGCTCTTGGCATCAAAGGTTCACTCACTCCCTATTTATGTGATCACCACTTACCTGATTGGGATTACTCATCCATTCACGTGCCTAGCATTCACCTAGGAGTATCGTTTACCAAGATTGAACATAAGCACCAGGTACACGGTAATTCTATATGAATTAGGATATTTATTAACAATAGACATAAATCACATTACTATGCAGCATTACATTTGCAAAGGGAATAAAAGATAAAGATTAGAGTGCACATACTACAGGAATTGGTCGGACATCACCTGGTTACTGGGAAATCGGGACTCAGCAGTCATCTAGGCTCCTGTCTCGTCTCTGGGTCCTGGCTCGCCTTGCAGTCACCCTCAGCCGTCACAAGTACACGTCTGCACCGCTAGGCTCAACCTCGTCTGCTCTCCCTCAGGACCTCGGAACCTTGCTGTTTATTAACTACCGTCTCTCTCTCTCTCTGTATTAGTGCGCTCCGCGCCACTTCTCGTTCAGTCTATCTCAGAGAGTTTCGGTCTTAAATCTTTCTCCGACTTCAAAGATGGCGACTTGTCCACCATGAAAATGAATAATGGCAGAGATGCTAACGGCTAGATGCCGCCTACGAACTAACTGACAAAAAGACTAACACCTTCGCTAATATCAAAGCCCGTTCCTTCATGGAAATTCACGGCCAGTAACCTGCCGCCCACCAAATTCTTGTACCTCCCCGTACCAAGGACACTTTCCCAGCCGGCCGGCCTGAAGTTGTGTCTTCGGAGTGGAGAAAAATACATTCCTTCGATAAGGGTCAGCCTGAACCGGTTCTCTCCAAGCGAACAACAGCTTGAAACTAAAACATTACTCTTGACCTAGAAAGCCTTCTCGAGCTACCGGGCAGAAAGCAAAATGGAGTCTGTCTCGTTTAAGGCCTACGGAGCCCATAATATGCATAGCTCCATGAAAAACAGATCGGCATGTTAGCAAATGAGTGAATCATGACTAATACTTATATATCTAACCCCTCACTTAAATTCATAAGCCTTACTCTAAGGGAAGTAACACGCAAATGCCTTTATATATATATGACAGGGTCCCTGTCTATCGGCCTAATCCCTATGCTATGGGGGTGATAGGCTGGAGTCACTCTCCATCATTCTCCTTCTCCAGAGAGCTAGCAAAAAGACAGCCATAACAGACCGGTTTCAGGGTTTCAACCAACATTAGCCAGGAAAGTTTGATACCAGTGGCATGGAGAGCACAGAACTCACTTCTAAGTATACCCGTCCCACTCGAAGTGACAAATGCAAACACAAGAGATGATGGACAGAACGCAGAACAATCTCATACATTGACCCCAGTACAGAGATCTGGGACTAAATCCATCATTGTTTTGCTTGTCATGCCATTCTAGTTTTAATCCGGCCATATGCAAATCAGTCTTGACCCTGTGCCCCATGGGAACAGTCCAGCCCGAACTGCCAAGCCAGGTCCTCCCTGAACTGGAAATAAGCATCCTAGGACCGGTTTCAGACTTTCAGCCCTCATCAGCCAGGATAGCGTTATTCCAGTGGCATGGAGAGCACAGGACTCACGTCTGAGCATGCCGGTCCCACTAGTGGTGACAAATGCAAAAACAACAGTTGATGGACAGAATGCAGAACAATGTCATACATTCACCCCAGTACAGAGACCTGGGCCTAAATCCATAGTTTTTTTGCTCACCAAGCAATTCCAGTTGATGTTCAGAATGCAGAACAGTGTAATACATTCACCCCAGTCCGGACATCTGATACTAAATCCATCGTTGTTCTGCTCACCATGCCATTCCAGTTTGAACCCAGCCATATGCCAATCAGTCTTGATTCTCAGTCCGAACTGACAAGCCAGGTCCTCCCTGGACTGGATATCAGCATCCTATTACCGGTTTCAGGCTTTCAGCCCTCATCATCAAGGATAGTTTCTTTCCAGTGGTATGGAGAGCACGGGACTCATGTCTGAGCATACCTGTCCCACTTGAGGTGACAAATTCAAAAACAATAGTTGATGGACAGAATGCAGAACAATGTCATACATTTACCCCAGTACAGAGATCGGGGACTAAATCCATCGTTTTTTTGCTTGTCATGCCATTCCAGTTTTAACCCGGCCATGTGCAAATCAGTCTAGACCCTGTGCCCCATGGGAACAATCCAGCCCGAACTGCCAAGCCAGGTGCTCTCTGGACTGGAAAAAAGCATCCTAGGACCCGTTTCAGGCTTTCAGCCGTCATCAGCCAGGATAGCTTGATTCCAGTATCATGGAGAGCACGGGACTCACGTCTGAGCACACCCGTGTCACTAGGGGTAAGCATGGGCGGAAAATCCGTTTCGCTCGCGGATTTTGCGGATTTTCGGTAAATTCGCAATCCGCGAGATCTGCGAATCTCCCGCAAAATCCGCAAATCCGCGAGCAGCGGATTTTATGGCTTGCTCGCACTGTTCGCGTGAGTTCGCGGCTTGCCAGTACAACATCGCACCCCGCGAGTAAGTGCTAAATTGCAGAAATACGATCTTAGCAAAACTGAAACTACTTACCAGGTTCAAAAGTTCAGGCTCATCATTAGTAGCCATATCCTGTAGTGCTTCCTGAGGGGCCCCTCCAGAGTTCAGTTGCCAGTTGCAACTATTATGTGACCCTGCTCTGAACCTCAGAATAGTTACACATATGCCACAAAGGTCCTGAATTACAGCTAAGGGAGACAAGCAGGAGCCAGGCTGGAAGTTAAAATCCATTAATCAGCCCCTAATTCATTATTGTCAGTTGGGGCAGGGCAGGTGTTGTAACTAATTTTGCAACAATGAAAGCACTTAGCAAGTGCAAAAGATCACTAATCAGGAAGCA
The DNA here is from genome assembly GCF_964263255.1 of Lissotriton vulgaris. NCBI lineage: Eukaryota > Metazoa > Chordata > Amphibia > Caudata > Salamandridae > Lissotriton > Lissotriton vulgaris. Next base: position 34,411 of record NW_028248596.1, read on the forward strand.
CTAAGGAAGCAGGTGCCAGCTAAAAAAATATTCTGTGACACATTAATCAGCCCCAAATTAATTCAGGTCACTTGAGGCAGGGAAGGTGTGCTTTGCTTTGCCGAAAATAATGTACACTGGACAACCAGAGGGTGTGGTGATGAAACAGAGGGTGGCATGGGTGGGCCAGAGGGTGGCATGAGTAGTCAGAGAGTGGCAGTGGTGACAGAGAGTGGCAGTGATGAAGAAGAGTGTCCCAAACAGGCTGGACACGTAGAAACAACAAGTTCGCAAAACTTGCGACCCGACAGGTAAGTTCGCAAATTGCGAAATTGTAAAAACCGTCGCGAACTGGCAGAAACACGCGCGAACACAAAAAAAAAAAATCCGCAAATTCGCGGGAATTCGCGGATTTTGCGGATTGCGAGTTCGCAAATCCGCAAAATTCGCGAACGCGAGATTCGCAAAATTCGCCCATGCTTAACTAGGGGTGACAAATGCAAAAACAACAGTTGATGGACAGAATGCAGAACAATGTCATACATTCACCCCAGTACAGAGACCTGGGCCTAAATCCATCGTTTTTTTGCTCAACAAGCAATTCCAGTTGATGGTCAGAATGCAGAACAATGTTATACATTCACCCCAGTACGGACATCTGGGCCTAAATCCATCGTTGTTCTGCTCAGCATGCCATTCCAGTTTGAACCCAGCCATATGCAAATCAGTCTTGATCCTCAGTCCGAACTGACAAGCCAGGTCCTCCCTGGACTGGAAATCAGCATCCTAGGACCGGTTTCAGGCTTTCAGCCCTCATCATCAAGGATAGTTTGTTTCCAGTGGTATGGAGAGCACGGTACTCATGTCTGAGCATACCTGTCCCACTTGAGGTGACAAATTCAAAAACAATAGTTGATGGACAGAATGCAGAACAATGTCATACATTTACCCAAGTACAGAGATCGGGGACTAAATCCATCGTTTTTTTGCTTGTCATGCCATTCCAGTTTTAACCCGGCCATGTGCAAATCAGTCTTGACCCTGTGCCCCATGGAAACAATCCAGCCCGAACTGCCAAGCCAGGGCCTCTCTGGACTGGAAAAAAGCATCCTAGGACCTGTTTTAGGCTTTCATCCGTCATCAGCCAGGATAGCTTGATTCCAGTCTCATGGAGAGCACGGAACTCACGTCTGAGCACACCCGTCTCACTAGGGGTGACAAATGCAAAAACAACAGTTGATGGACAGAATGCAGAACAATGTCATACATTCACCCCAGTACAGAGACCTGGGCCTAAATCCATCGTTGTTTTGCTCACCAAGCAATTCCAGATGATGGTCAGAATGCAGAACAATGTTATACATTCACATCAGTACTGACATCTGGGCCTAAATTCATTGTTGTTCTGCTCACCATGCCATTCCAGTTCGAACCCAGCCATATGCAAATCAGTCTTGATCCTCAGCCCGAACTGACAAGCCAGGTCCTCCCTGGACTGGAAATCAGCACCCTAGGACCGGTTTCAGGCTTTCAGCCCTCATCATCAAGGATAGTTTGTTTCCAGTGGTATGGAGAGCACGGGACTCATGTCTGAGCATACCCATCCTACTCGAGGTGACAAATGCAAAAACAACAGTTGATGGTCAGAATGCAGAACATTGTTATACATTCACCCCAGTACGGACATCTGGGCCTAAATCTGTCGTTGTTCTGCTCACCATGCCATTCCAGTTTGAACCCAGCCATATGCAAATAAGTCTTGACCCTGTTCCGAATGGGAACAATCCAGCCCGAACTGCCAAGCCAGGTCCTCTCTGGACTGGAAAAAAGCATCCTAGGACCTGTTTCAGGCTTTCAGCCGTCATCAGCCAGGATAGCTTGATTCCAGTCCCATGGAGAGCATGGGACTCACGTCTGAGCACACCCGTCTCACTAGGGGTGACAAATGCAAAAACAAAAGTTGATGGACAGAATGCAGAACAATGTCATACATTCACCCCAGTACAGAGACCTGGGCCTAAATCCATCGTTTTTTTGCTCACCATGCAATTCCAGTTTGAACCCAGCCATATGCAAATCAGTCTTGACCCTCTGCCTCATGGGAAAGGTCCAACCTGAACTGCCAAGCCAGGTCCTCCCTGGGCTGAAAACAAACATCCCAGGACCGGTTTCAGGCTTTCAGCCCTCATCAGCCAGGATAGCTTGATTCCAGTGGCATGGAGAGCACGGGACTCACGTCTGAGCATACCCGTCCCACTCGGGGTGACAAATGCAAAAACAGTTGATGTACAGAATGAAGAACAATGTCATACATTCATCTCAGTACAGAGATCTTGGCCTAAATCCATCGTTGTTCTGCTCACCATGCCATTCCAGTTTGAACCCAGCCATATGCAAATAAGTCTTGACCCTGTGCCCCTTGGGAACAATCCAGCCCGAACTGCCAAGCTAGGTCCTCCCTTGACTGGAAACAAGCATTCTAGGACCTGTTTCAGGCTTTCAGCCCTCATCAGCCAAGATAGCTTGATTCCAGTGGCATGGACAGCACGGGACTCACGTCTGAGCATACCCCTCCCTCTCGGGGGTGATAAATGCAAAAACAAAAGTTGATGGACAGAATGCAGAACAATGTCATACATTCACCCCAGTACATAGATCTGGGCCTAAATCCATTGTTTTTCTGCTCACCATGCCATTCCAGTTTGCACCCAGCATATGCAAATCAGTCTTGGCCCTGTGCCCCAAGGGAACAGTCTAGTCCGAACTGACAAGCCAGGTCCTCCCTGGACTGGAAGTAAGCATCCTGGGACCAGTTTCAGACTTTCAGCCCTCATCAGCCAGGATAGTTTGATTCCAGTGGCATGGAGAGCACGGGACTCACGTCTGAGCATACCCGTCCCACTCGAGGTGACAAATGAAAAAACAGCATTTGATGGACAGAATGCAGAACAATGTCATACATTGACCCCAGTACAGAGATCTGGGACTAAATCCATAGTTTTTTTTCTTGTCATGACATTCCAGTTTTAACCTGGTCATATGCAAATCAGTCTTGACCCTGTGCCCCATGGGAACAGTCCAGCCCGAACTGCCAAGCCAGGTCCTCCAAGGACTGGAAACAAGCATCCTAGGACTGGTTTCAGGCTTTCAGCCCTTATCAGCCAGGATAGCTTGATTCTAGTGGCCTGGAGAGCACAGGACTCACGTTTGAGCATACCCGTCCCATTCGGGGTAACAAATGCAAAAACAACAGTTAATGGACAGAATGCCAAACTAATACATTTACCCCAGTACAGAGACCTGGGCCTAAATCCATTGTTTTTTTGCTCACCATGCCATTCCAGTTTGAACCCAGCCATTTGTAAATCAGTCTTGACCCTATGCCTCATGGGAACAGTCCAACCTGAAGTGCCAAGCCAGGTCCTCCCTGGACTGGAAACAAAATAACCTGTTACCGGTTTCAGGCTTTCAGCCCTCATCAGCCAGGATAGCTTGATTCCAGTGGCATGGAGAGCATGGGACTCACGTCTGATCATACCCGTCCCTCTCGGGGGTGACAAATGCAAAAAAAACAGTTGATGGACAGAATGCAGAACTTTGTCATACATTCACCCCAGTACAGAGATCTGGGACTAAATCCATCGATTTTTTGCTCTTCATGCCATTCCAGTTTGAACCAAGCCATATGCAAATCAGTCTTGATCCTCAGCCCGAACTGACAAGTCAGGTCCTCCCTGGACTGGAAATCAGCATCCTAGGACTGGTTTCAGGCTTTCAGCCCTCATCATCATGGATAGTTTTGTTTCCAGTGGCATGGAGAGCATGGGACTCATGTCTGAGCATACCCGTCCCACTCGAGGTGACAAATTCAAAAACAACAGTTGATGGACAGAATGCAGAACAATGTCATACATTTACGCCAGTACAGAGATCTGGGACTAAATCCATCGTTTTTTTGCTTGTCATGCCATTCCAGTTTTAACCCAGCATATGCAAATCAGCCTCGGCCCTGTGCCCCATGGGAACAGTCTAGCCCGAACTGACAAGCCAGGTCCTCCCTGGACTGGAAATAAACATCCTGGGACCAGTTTCAGATTTTCAGCCCTCATCAGCCAGGATAGTTTGATTCCAGTGGAATGGAGAGCATGGGACTCACGTCTGAGCATACCCGTCCCACTCGAGTTGACAAATGCTAAAACAGCAGTTGATTGACAGAATGCAGAACAATGTCATACATTCACCCCAGTACAGAGATCTGGGACTAAATCCATTGTTTTTTTGCTCGTCATGCCATTCCAGTTTGAACCTAGCCATATGCAAATCAGTCTTCACCCTGTGCCCCATGGGAACAGTCCAGCCCGAACTGTCAAGCCAGGTCCTCCCTGGACTAGAAATAATCATCCTAGGACCGGTTTCAGGGTTTCAACCAACATTAGCCAGGAAAGTTTGATTCCAGTGGCATGGAGAGCACAGAACTCACTTCTAAGCATACCCGTCCCACTCGAAGTGACAAATGCAAACACAAGAGTTGATGGACAGTGTGAGAAGTTGGCCTGGTATATAATGCTCACTAATTCTAGTGATCACTTTGTACCATGCCAAGCAACCCTTATGATGATTGGTTGTAATTCAACCTTGTAGACCAGTTATCCTAGTGGTAACGTGGACAAAGCAGTCTTAGGCTAAACTCTGAAAGGCATGTGAAGCCAGCTGTATTACCATACACAACCCCCTTGAATACCAAATGAAAGGGACACCACACAGATATATATTGAAAATATATATTGATTTATTAACTATAAAATCCCCTGGACTCTTTATGAGCACAGAAGCACAAGCGTTAAATCACAAGACAGTTTAAAATACACAAAAGTTGCACAATATGGATGAGCCCTAGGGGCCACCTAAACCATATACTAAGAAAGTGGTATAAGAGATACCAATCAGGACAGGAACAGGTCTAGGGCCTTGGGAATCGCTGGAGCTATTCGAGACTAGCAGTGACTAAGTCGGGAAAGGCCCGCGGGACTCGGGTGCAGTGTCTAAAGTGCACGCACTTTCCAATGTAAAGTCTATGGTGCGTAAAAAGTACAGAGTTAGTTAGTTCGGAACCTTCCGAGTGACCTAGAACGCTGAAACTTAAGACACAGGCCCTTGAGATGTGTACCAGTGTAGGAACACCGGCGGAGCTGAGTTACCTCACCCACAGGAAGCGGGTGCACAGGGTCGAAGTAGTGTCGGGTTTCGTCACGCTGGTCGATGGTGCTTGGAGCTGAAGATGCTGCAGGCGGCTCGATGTGAAGAGTTCCGGTGGATCCAAGGGTGGATCTGAAGTTGTGAAGACCTGAAAGCAGAGGGGACAATGTTCAAAGTCACTAGCCAGTGACTACCGTGGAACCAGATTGGAACCAGGCGATGTCGGGTGCAAACAGGCGTTGAGGTGTAGCTTCTCTCTGCAGCCACATGGACACTGGGGGTCGAGGACGTCCAGGAGTCGGTCACAAGCTGTCCCACGCAGGCTTCTCGCTGTTGGCGGTGTCGGCGACCTGATCGGAGCAAACAGGCCTTGGCTAATGCAAGCCACGCAGGAATCGAAAGATGCTTAACACTCGGACCAGCAAGGTCAGAGCAAGTGCTCCTTTTCACAGGAGCTTAGGCAAGTCTGGAGCAACCAGACCCGCTGTGTAGTTTGTCGGTTTCGTCGCCAAGATGGCCGCTGACCATATGGCTAGTGGCCGGGATGGTGCGTCGAGTGGCACAATGCAAAAGGGCCCCACGCAGATCGTGGAGATGCTGGGGGGCTGATCTTTAGTGCAAGGGCTGCTCGGTGGTGGGGGTTCTCAGTCCCCAAAGCACAACATCGAGGATGCCTCAGATGCTGCACAGTCAGCTTTTCGAGCGTCTTCTAAGAGGTCTGGTCCCACGTCACTCGGTACCTCCACGGGTCCCTTCTTTGCAGGGACGGTGGATCGGGCTGTGAGAGGTCTGGGAGTCTGATTCTTGTCGGGCTCTGAACTCGGGCTCTGGCGGGAGGCGGCGGCAAAGCAGACGTCGAGTTGCTGGTTGGTGCCTGTGTTCACAGGGTGGCAACTCCTAGGCCACAAGGGAGATTCTCTTCAGTCTTCTGAGCAGCAGAATGTCGAAGTCTAGTCTTCTTCTGTATTTCAAGTTGATTCAGGATGATCTGCTGTGCAATGGCACTGCTCCCACTCTTATTCCCAATCTGAGGGGTGGATCACCTACTAGGTCCCTCCTCTTGGAGGAACCAGGAAGGGGGCGGTTACACCCCCTTTCCTTTGTCCAGCTCCTCGCCAGGCCTGGGTCTGGAAAGTCCCAGGACCGGTTTGGACTGGCTTATGCACGGGGACACCTTGTGTGCCCTGGGCATGTCTGATTCTATTCAGCCCTGTCCTACCCAATACACAAAACCCTGTCTGGGGTGGTGCTCGCCCCTCCCAAGGCAGGAAACCCTTTGTCCAAGCCTCCCTCGCTGGAAGGACTCCCAGCAGCAGGAGGTCAGACTCGTGTCTGTGGTGGCAGCATCCATTTTGTGATGCTGAGGCTCTGGTTAACTTTAACCGGGGTTAAGGCTACACACATGTTGTGTCCCTCTAGAAGGGTGGAATGCTATCCCCGTCGACAGAACTGTCGAGGGGATAGTATTCCAATTCGTATGACACCTTACTCGACATGTTTTGATAAAGCCAAACCAAAGATAGCATTTAACCGCGAGGATTATAATGCACTTAAGAGTATATGGTATGGCAATATCCCGGAGCAGCTTAGGGAGTGGTTCCCGACAGCTGCAGAAAGGCTCAGCTCATGCAGGAGCACCATCTCACATATTTCCAAGCACTCTGCCTCCAGGATTGATGAGGCCTTCCATAGGAGTGGCTGATAGGAACATATGTGTCCAGTTTAGGGTTAGGCACAGGCATACTGTACCTAAGTAAGAGGTGATTACACCAACTTACCCCAGCTGAGTGATCAGCCAGTTGTGTCAAATATGGAGGCCAGGCCAGGGGTGGCACAATACATGCTGCAGCCCCTGGTAGGCCTTGGAAACACCTATGCCCTGGGTACCTAGGGTACACTGTTACAGGGGCCAATAAGGTGAACCAGTTCCAATTCGTAATGCACCTAAAGTGCATTGGCAGTAATTTAGAGAGAGAACAGCAGGCTGTGGGTCTGATTAGCAGGCCCACAGCCACATTAAGTCATAAACCAGTGAAGCAAAAAGCAAAAATTTGTGGTGACCATAGGATAGCAGACCCTACTCTCCTAAAGACAGAACGCAGAACAATCTCATACATTGACCCCAGTACAGAGATCTGGGACTAAATCCATCATTTTTTTGCTTGTCATGCCATTCTAGTTTTAATCCGGCCATATGCAAATCAGTCTTGACCCTGTACCCCATGGGAACAGTCCAGCCCGAACTGCCAAGCCAGGTCCTCCCTGAACTGGAAATAAGCATCCTAGGACCGGTTTCAGACTTTCAGCCCTCATCAGCCAGGATAGCTTGATTCCAGTGGCATGGAGAGCACAGGACTCACGTCTGAGCATGCCGGTCCCACTAGTGGTGACAAATGCAAAAACAACAGTTGATGGACAGAGTGCAAAACAATGTCATACATTCACCCCAGTACAGAAACCTGGGCCTAAATCCATCGTTTTTTTGCTCACCAAGCAATTCCAGTTGATGTTCAGAATGCAGAACAGTGTTATACATTCACCCCAGTCCGGACATCTGGTACTAAATCCATCGTTGTTCTGCTCACCATGCCATTCCAGTTTGAACCCAGCCATATGCCAATCAGTCTTGATCCTCAGTCCGAACTGACAAGCCAGGTCCTCCCTGGACTGGAAATCAGCATCCTAGGACCGGTTTCAGGCTTTCAGCCCTCATCATCAAGGATAGTTTGTTTCCAGTGGCATGGAGAGCACGGGACTCATGTCTGAGCATACCCGTCCCACTCGAGGTGACAAATTCAAAAACAACAGTTGATCGACAGAATGCAGAACAATGTCATACATTTACCCCAGTACAGAGATCTGGTACTAAATCCATCGTTTTTTTGCTTGTCATGTCATTCCAGTTTCAACCCGGCCATGTGCAAATCAGTCTTGACCCTGTGCCCCATGGAAACAGTCCAGCCCGAACTGCCAAACCAGGTCCTCCCTGGACTGGAATCAAGCATTCTAGGCCTGGTTTTAGGTTTTCAGCCATCATCAGCCAGGATAGCTTGATTCTAGTGGCATGGAGAGCACGTGTCTCACGTCTGAGCATACCCGTCTTACTCGGGGTGACAAATGCAAAAACAACAGTTGATGGACAGAAAGCAGAACAATGTCATACATTCACCCCGGTACAGAGATCCGTGTCTAAATTCATAGTTTTTTTGTTCACCATGCCATTCCAGTTTGAACCCAGCCATATGCAAATCAGTCTTCACCCTGTGCCCCATGGGAACAGTCCATCCCGAAATGCCAAGCCATGTCCACCCTGGATGGGAAACAAGCATCCTAAGACTGGTTTCAGGATTTCAGCCCTCATCAGCCAGGATATCTTGATTCCAGTGGCATGGAGTGCAAGGGACATACATCTTAGAATACCCATCCACTCGGAGTGACAAATGAAAAAACAACAGTTGATGGACAGAATGCAGAACAATGTCATACATTCACCCCAGTACAGAGATCTGGGCCTAAATCCATTGTTGTTCTGCTCACCATGCTATTCCAGTTTGAACCCAGCCATATGCAAATCAGTCTTGACCCAGTGCCCCATGGGAACAGTCCAGCCCGAACTGCCAAGCCAGGTCCTCCCTCGACTGGAAACAAGCATCCTAGGACCGGTTTCAGGCTTTCAGCGCTCATCAGCCAGGATAGCTTGATTTAGTGGCATGGAGAGCACAGGGCTCATGTCTGAGCATACCCGTCGCACTCGGGGTGACAAATGCAAAAACAACAGTTGATGGACAGAATGTAGAACAAGGTCATACATTCACCCCAGTACAGAGATCTGGGCCTAAATCCATCGTTGTTCTGCTCACCATGCCATTCCAGTTTGAACCCAGCCATATGCAAATCATTCTTTTTTTTTAAAAAAATTTTTTTTAAACCTTTATTGTAGTAAAGCACACAGCTGTTCAGCCTAACATCCCGGAGGCAAGGCAGCATGGTATCAGAAGAAGTAGTGTGCAAAGCGATTCATATCAGAACAATGCAGGTTGTTTTTTATTTTATATACAAACAGAAACCTAAACAGAGGCGCCCGAGGGCGCAGAAGAAAGGCAATGGAGAAGGAGAAATGCCTATGAGTCAGTAGGAGGCGTCAGAGGCCAGGTAAGATTTAGAAAAGAACGTAAGTAGGATATAGAAAAGGGGGGGGGAGGAAGGAACAGGAGAATTACAACACGAGTGGCATAGCTGGTGTCATCGGCTACGGTGACAGGTTTTCATCGCGGGGAATCGGCTCTGGTGGCAGGCACAAGTCACCTCTGTAAGCATTCCATGCCCCCCACACCTTATTCCATGTCTGAGGTCTCCCCCTGGCAGTATACACAGTCTTCTCACGCAGCATACACCAGTCCATGTTAGCCTTCCATTGCACCACCAGGGGGGACGCGTTGGATCCCCATTTCTGCGCTATATCCCTCTTAGCGACCATGTTGCCCAGTGTAGCCCAACGAGTCTGCGCCGTGTTGTAGTCATTCGGCTCCCAGACATTGAGGAGGCACCTACGCGCCTCTGCAGCCAACTCAACTCCAGTCACCTCCCTCATCACTCGGTGTACTCTCTCCCAATAAGGGGCAATAATGGGGCACTCCCATAATATATGCATAAAAGTAGCAAGGGCTCCGCAGCCACGATGACAATAGCCGTCAGGCGAGAAGCCCATACGCACAAGCCGGGGGCCGGTAACGTACACCCGGTGGAGGATTTTAAACTGCACCAGCCGCAGACGCGAGGAGATGGCGACCTCCTTAGGGGAGGACACAGCACTCTGCCAGTCCTCGTCGTCCAGTTCCAGGCCATCGGCTACCCACTGGTCCCGCAAGCGCTGGAGGAGGTCGATTCTAACATTAATCAGCTTCTTGTAGGACAGAGAAATGGCGCTATCTGGTATATGCCCGTCCAGAACTCTGTCCTCCAAGGGAGAGCTCTCGGGGATTTCGCCCTCCTCCGGTCTGGCGGCAGTGATTGCGTGCTTAAGTTGGGCATGACGGAAAAACTCCGTTCCACCCAATCGGTATTCCGCCTGTAGTTGCGGGAAAGTCTTGACTTCCCCCCTGGCCAGCATGTCTCCCACCCTCGAAATACCTATGAGGTCCCATTTGTCGAAACCCTTGGTATGCCAGAGCTTGCCTAAGATATCTGAATCATATAGAGGGGTGAATTTCGTCAGTCTGCCCTGCCAGCCCTGTATCTTATTGATCGTTCGCCACGTGTGGACCGCCGCCCTGGTCGGGCCCGTGAGGCGCCGATCGAAGGATCCAGAATATAGGGCGCGGTAGTAATTGCCTCCGTGCAAGAGCCACCTATCCATAGCATAGCCCCGGCTGTCCACAGGACCATAAAGGCCATGGTTGATAGCGGTAAGTTGAGAGGCCCAGTAGTATCGCCGCACATCTGGTAACGCAATGCCCCCGTCATACCACGGCATCGTAAGCTTCTGGACAGCGACACGGGGCCGACCATCCCAAAGCAGGGCACGCTGCAGGCTCTCAACCTCCCTAAAATAACGAGCCGGAACAAGGTCCTGAGTGTTCTGCAAGGCATATAAGAACCTGGGCAGGGACATCATTTTAAATAATGCCGCCCGGCCCAGGAGAGAGAGAGGGAGCTTGCGCCAACTCTCCACATCCCTCCGCAATCGGTGGAGCGGCGGGAGCAAGTTGTGGTCATACCTCGCCTTAGGATTATTCGATATATAGATCCCTAGGTACTTGAAGCCTTGCCCGGCCAGTTGTATGTTGCAACCTCTGGGGTGGCGCGGCGTGTCACCCTTGAGGATGTAAAGGGAGGATTTGGCCCAATTAATAATCAGGCCGGAATAGCGCCCAAACGACCTGAGCACGTCACACGCCACAATAAGCGACTTACAGGGGGAGGTGAGGTAAAGCAGGATGTCGTCCGCATACAGGGAGACCCTGTCCTCGAAGCCTTGGGACCAGGAGATCCCATGCAAGTCAGGGTGCGAGCGTAGCATAGCCGCGAGCGGCTCCAGGGCCAACGCAAACAGGAGTGGAGACAAGGGGCAACCCTGTCTGGTGCCGCGGTGGAGCGCAAAAGGAGCAGACATGCGGCCGTTAACCGTGACAGCAGCCAGTGGGCAAGCATAAAGAAGTTGCACCCAGCCCAGGAAGCCCGGTCCAAACCCAAGCTTTGTCAGTACCGCCCATAAGTAGCTCCACTCTAGGGAATCAAAGGCCATCGTGGCATCAAGGGAGGCAAGCACCGCCGGTTCCGTAAGGGCGTGAGCTCTGGCCATGACCCCGTGCAAACGTCTCAAGTTGAGGGCAGTGTTGCGGCGGGGAGTAAAACCGGATTGGTCCGGGTGCACCAAGTCGCTAATAACCCCGACCAGCCGATTTGCCAGTAGTTTAGCCAGGATCTTGGGCTCCGCGTTGAGGAGAGAGATGGGGCGGTAGGATCTACAAACATCCCGCGGTTTGCCTTCCTTATGGATGACCACTATGGTGGCCAGCCGCTGGTCCAAGGGAAGGACACCCTCCTCACGGGCCCGTAGGAACATACCCTTCAAATAAGGAGAGATCACATCCGGCCGGATCTTGTACAATTCAACCGGTATGCCATTGGGGCCGGTAGCTTTACCCGTTCGCAGGGCGCGGATCGCCAAAGCAATCTCGTCCGCGGTGATATCCCGGTCCATATCGACACTTTCCTCTTCCGAAAGACAAGGGAGGTCAATCGCCGAGAGAAACTCAGCTGAATCGGCCTCGGAGCGATCCGAGCCGGCTGTATAAACACCCCGAAAATAGTCCGCAAAAGACTCGGCGATGGCACTCGGATCTGTGACCACCACTCTGTCCTCGCCCAGGATTTCCGGGACCACCCGGCTTGCCATCTCCCGCCTGTCCAACCAGGCCAGCAGTTTACCGGCCTTATCACCGACGTCATAAATGCGGCCTTGCTGCTCCTTGGCCAAAACCAGGGCAGCATTCGTAGCGAGATCATGATACTCCGACTGTTTCAGGGAGAGTTCGTGTAGGAGGGAAGGGTCAGGCTCAGGCCCCAAACGGGACTCGAGATCCAAGACTTCTTCTTCCACATACAGAAGGTCGGCATCACGAGCTCGCTTGGCTTCCGCAATGAGAGCTAGAGCTTCACCTCGCAACACAGTCTTGAAAGCCTCCCACAGGGTGACCGCAGAGCCAACGGAGCCCACATTTTCAGTGAAATATAGGTCGATGGCCTTAGCCAGGAGCGCTCGCGTTTTATGGTTGCGGAAATACCAAGGATTTACCGCTGCCGGACGGCTGGACAGGACGACACCGAAATCAAAGGAGACCCACAACGGCGAGTGATCGGAGATGCCCCTTGCCAGAAAACAGGCCTCGGAGATGGCAGGCGACTGCGCCGCCAGGGTGAGAACATAATCTATGCGGGACAGGCTCCCATGGGCACCGGAGAGAAACGAAAACTGGCGGAGCGCAGGATGCAGTAGCCGCCAACAATCCACCAAACCCATAGAGTCAAGGAAGGTCGGCAGCCACAGTTGGTAGCCCGGTAGGTCCCTCGATGGCTGGCGATCAAGGGTGCCAGAGCAGACTGAGTTGAAATCGCCCCCTAGGATCAATAAGCCCGAAGGCAGGGACAAGATGGCGCTACCAAGGTCATGAAAGGTGCTAGATTGGAGGCCTGGGGGAACATAAACCGAAAGCAGCGTCAGGGAACGCCCCTCCCATCTTCCCGCCACAGCTGCATAGCGTCCTCTGTCATCAAGTAGTGTGACGTCTATTTCAAGAGGAAGGGACGCACGCACAAGGATGCCCGCCCCCCGGGAACCCGAGGAGAACCCAGAGTGGGCAACCATTTTGTAACCCTTACGATTTAGAGCCCTACAGGAGTTTCCCACTAAGTGCGTCTCTTGCAAAAGCACAACATCAGGCATGTGCCTCTTTATCAGTTGAATTACCACCCCTCTCTTAACTCGGTCACCTAGTCCATTGACATTCCAGCTAAGCACTTTCAATTTCCTACCCCCCATCATCCAACAACCCGCTCCACCCGACTCCAACCAGCTCAATTATCAATTGCACAGTGAAACACACAGTCCATTGCCTCAAGAAAGAGAAAGAGATAGAACAAACAAACAATAAAACTTGCACAGTTGCACCCCCCACCCTGCACCCCTGCATATGACTAAAAAGCCCCCCCAACCAGCAGTGTGCCTGTCGCCCCATAACTACTCTACAAGAAGACACCCAGAGGAGTGAGGAATCTCCGCGAACACCCCCCGCCACCCTCCATGTACTGACAGGAAAAGTAATACGGCATCTTAAAGCCACATTCGATAGTCAGTTGAGGCAAGTATTACAGACGAGGAATCACCCACTATAGAGCCAAGTCTCATAGGTCCGGGCCGCCAGCAGCGCCACCGTCATGGTCCTCCTGTGCATCTCGGCGCGTCGATAAAGTGTCCAGCCAGTCACTTACGTTTTCAGCAAAATCAAAGAAAAGGGCACGACCCTCGTGCTCGATCCGGAGCTTGGCAGGGAACATCATAGAATACTTGAGTCCCAGGTCCCGCAGTCTTCGCTTCACCCCTGCGTAGCCCTGGCGCTGTCGCTGAACCGTCCTGGTGAAGTCCGGATAGAAATGGACATCGGCATTCTGGAATTTGAGCGGTCCATGTCGTCTGGAAGCCTGCAGGACCGCGTCTCTGTCGCGGTAGTTGAGCAGCCGGGCTACGATGGGTCTGGGTGCCACGCCCGACTTTGGCGGGCCACCCGGCACTCGGTGGGCTCGCTCCACCGAGAAAAAGTTGCTGAGGCCAGGCGGCGCCAGATGAGTCTTGATCAGGTCTTCCACGAGGAGGTCCGTCGCCGCCTCCTCCGAACCCTCCGGTACACCGACAATGCGGACGTTCTGCTGCCTGGCACGGCTCTCAAAGTCATCCAGCCGCCTTGTAAATTGTTCCGCCGTCCTCTGCAGGTTCCGGACTTCAGTTTGTAAGTCCGAGACGTCTCCCGTCAGACTGGACGTCTTGATGTCCAAGTTCTTGACTCGATCATTAGTTTTACCCAGGTCGGCTCTAATGAGGGTCAGATCAACGGCCATGCCATCCACCTTATGCGTAAGGACTTCATGCTGTTGCTGCATATCCGCCCGGAAACTTGTAATGGCCCCCAAAATGTCACTCAAAGTGGGCTCAGAGCCGTCCGGCGAGCCCGAGTGCAGGATGTTCTTGGCAGAGGGCCCAGTAACAGGCGGCGTCTTTGGTTGGGTATAGCGCTCAATCCTGTTCTGTTGTTGCTGCGATTTGCCGCGGACGCCTTTGTTCGATGTCTTATCGGGGTCCCCCTTGCCCGCCATATTTGGTCCAAGAGAAGAAAGGGCTATGCCAGGCAGGTCCGAGCCCAGGGAGCCGGAGATTTGTCCGGGACAGATCGTAGAATGCCGTCACAGGGTCGTTCCGCTGTCTAGTACACCTCGCCGCTGGCGAAGGCAGGCAGGCACTCCGCAGATTGGCAGTGCGTAGTGGTGGAGTCTGGAGAGACAGTGGCACTGGACTGGCACGGAGTCCCACTCGACGTAGCTCAGCGTAGGAGACACCGATTCGGGATCTGAAAACGGTTCTCGCCTCAGTGGACCATCAGCAACAAGTATCCACCCACGTGGATCAGGATTACGGGCAGGATGGTTGCGGAGGATCGGAAGGTCCGCGGAGCTCCGAGCTTACGCGGCCATCTTGGTTGCCCGCGAAGCTCCTCCCCCCTGCAAATCATTCTTGACCCTGTGCCCCATGGGAACAGTCCAGCCGGAACTGCCAAGCCAGGTCCTCCCTGGACTGGAAACAAGCATCCTAGGACCGGTTTCAGGCTTTTAGCCCTCATCAGCCAGGAGAGCTTGATTCCAGTGGCATGGAGAGCACGGGACTCATATCTGAGCATACCCGTCCCACTTGGGTGACAAATGCAAAAACAGCAGTTAATGGACAGAATGCAGAACTAATACATTCACCCCAGTACAGAGACCTGGGCCTAAATCCATAGTTTTTTTGCTCACCATGCCATTCCAGTTTGAACCCAGCCATATGCAAATCATTCTTGACCCTGTGCCCCATGGGAACAGTCCAGCCGGAACTGCCAAGCCAGGTCCTCCCTGGACTGGAAACAAGCATCCTAGGACCGGTTTCAGGCTTTTAGCCCTCATCAGCCAGGAGAGCTTGATTCCAGTGGCATGGAGAGCATGGGACTCATGTCTGAGCATACCCGTCCCACTCGAGGTGACAAATTCAAAAACAACAGTTCATGGACAGAATGCAGAACAATGTCATACATTTACGCCAGTACAGAGATCTGGGTCTAAATCCATCGTTTTTTTGCTTGTCATGCCATTCCAGTTTTAACCCAGCATATGCAAATCAGCCTCGGCCCTGTGCCCCATGGGAACAGTCTAGCCCAAACTGACAAGCCAGGTCCTCCCTGGACTGGAAATAAACATCCTGGGACCAGTTTCAGATTTTCAGCCCTCATCAGCCAGGATAGTTTGATTCCAGTGGCATGGAGAGCACGGGACTCACGTCTGAGCATTCCCGTCCCACTCGAGTTGACAAATGCAAAAACAGCCGTTGATGGACAGAATGCAGAACAATGTCATACATTCACCCCAGTACAGAGATCTGGGACTAAATCCATAGTTTTTTTGCTCGTCATGCCATTCCAGTTTGAACCTAGCCATATGCAAATCAGTCTTCACCCTGTGCCCCATGGGAACAGTCCAGCCCGAACTGTTAAGCCAGGTCCTCCCTGGACTAGAAATAATCATCCTAGGACCGGTTTCAGGGTTTCAACCAACATTAGCCAGGAAAGTTTGATTCCAGTGGCATGGAGAGCACAGAACTCACTTCTAAGTATACCCGTCCCACTCGAAGTGACAAATGCAAACACAAGAGATGATGGACAGAACGCAGAACAATCTCATACATTGACCCCAGTACAGAGATCTGGGACTAAATCCATCATTGTTTTGCTTGTCATGCCATTCTAGTTTTAATCCGGCCATATGCAAATCAGTCTTGACCCTGTGCCCCATGGGAACAGTCCAGCCCGAACTGCCAAGCCAGGTCCTCCCTGAACTGGAAATAAGCATCCTAGGACCGGTTTCAGACTTTCAGCCCTCATCAGCCAGGATAGCTTGATTCCAGTGGCATGGAGAGCACAGGACTCACGTCTGAGCATGCCGGTCCCACTAGTGGTGACAAATGCAAAAACAACAGTTGATGGACAGAATGCAGAACAATGTCATACATTCACCCCAGTACAGAGACCTGGGCCTAAATCCATCGTTTTTTTGCTCACCAAGCAATTCCAGTTGATGTTCAGAATGCAGAACAGTGTTATACATTCACCCCAGTTCGGACATCTGATACTAAATCCATCGTTGTTCTGCTCACCATGCCATTCCAGTTTGAACCCAGCCATATGCCAATCAGTCTTGATTCTCAGTCCGAACTGACAAGCCAGGTCCTCCCTGGACTGGAAATCAGCATCCTATTACCGGTTTCAGGCTTTCAGCCCTCATCATCAAGGATAGTTTCTTTCCAGTGGTATGGAGAGCACGGGACTCATGTCTGAGCATACCTGTCCCACTTGAGGTGACAAATTCAAAAACAATAGTTGATGGACAGAATGCAGAACAATGTCATACATTTACCCCAGTACAGAGATCGGGGACTAAATCCATCGTTTTTTTGCTTGTCACGCCATTCCAGTTTTAACCCGGCCATGTGCAAATCAGTCTTGACCCTGTGCCCCATGGGAACAATTCAGCCCGAACTGCCAAGCCAGGTGCTCTCTGGACTGGAAAAAAGCATCCTAGGACCCGTTTCAGGCTTTCAGCCGTCATCAGCCAGGATAGCTTGATTCCAGTATCATGGAGAGCACGGGACTCACGTCTGAGCACACCCGTGTCACTAGGGGTGACAAATGCAAAAACAACAGTTGATGGACAGAATGCAGAACAATGTCATACATTCACCCCAGTACAGAGACCTGGGCCTAAATCCATCATTTTTTTGCTCAACAAGCAATTCCAGTTGATGGTCAGAATGCAGAACAATGTTATACATTCACCCCAGTACGGACATCTGGGCCTAAATCCATCGTTGTTCTGCTCACCATGCCATTCCAGTTTGAACCCAGCCATATGCAAATCAGTCTTGATCCTCAGTCCGAACTGACAAGCCAGGTCCTCCCTGGACTGGAAATCAGCATCCTAGGACCGGTTTCAGGCTTTCAGCCCTCATCATCAAGGATAGTTTGTTTCCAGTGGTATGGAGAGCACGGTACTCATGTCTGAGCATACCTGTCCCACTTGAGGTGACAAATTCAAAAACAATAGTTGATGGACAGAATGCAGAACAATGTCATACATTTACCCAAGTACAGAGATCGGGGACTAAATCCATCGTTTTTTTGCTTGTCATGCCATTCCAGTTTTAACCCGGCCATGTGCAAATCAGTCTTGACCCTGTGCCCCATGGAAACAATCCAGCCCGAACTGCCAAGCCAGGGCCTCTCTGGACTGGAAAAAAGCATCCTAGGACCTGTTTCAGGCTTTCATCCGTCATAAGCCAGGATAGCTTGATTCCAGTCTCATGGAGAGCACGGGACTAAGGTCTGAGCACACCCGTCTCACTAGGGGTGACAAATGCAAAAACAACAGTTGATGGACTGAATGCAGAACAATGTCATACATTCACCCCAGTACAGAGACCTGGGCCTAAATCCATCGTTGTTTTGCTCACCAAGCAATTCCAGTTGATGGTCAGAATGCAGAACAATGTTATACATTCACATCAGTACTGACATCTGGGCCTAAATCCATTGTTGTTCTGCTCACCATGCCATTCCAGTTCGAACCCAGCCATATGCAAATCAGTCTTGATCCTCAGCCCGAACTGACAAGCCAGGTCCTCCCTGGACTGGAAATCAGCATCCTAGGACCGGTTTCAGGCTTTCAGCCCTCATCATCAAGGATAGTTTGTTTCCAGTGGTATGGAGAGCACGGGACTCATGTCTGAGCATACCCATCCTACTCGAGGTGACAAATGCAAAAACAACAGTTGATGGTCAGAATGCAGAACATTGTTATACATTCACCCCAGTACGGACATCTGGGCCTAAATCTGTCGTTGTTCTGCTCACCATGCCATTCCAGTTTGAACCCAGCCATATGCAAATAAGTCTTGACCCTGTTCCGAATGGGAACAATCCAGCCCGAACTGCCAAGCCAGGTCCTCTCTGGACTGGAAAAAAGCATCCTAGGACCTGTTTCAGGCTTTCAGCCGTCATCAGCCAGGATAGCTTGATTCCAGTCCCATGGAGAGCATGGGACTCACGTCTGAGCACACCCGTCTCACTAGGGGTGACAAATGCAAAAACAAAAGTTGATGGACAGAATGCAGAACAATGTCATACATTCACCCCAGTACAAAGACCTGGGCCTAAATCCATCGTTTTTTTG
The DNA here is from genome assembly GCF_964263255.1 of Lissotriton vulgaris. Taxonomy (NCBI): domain Eukaryota; kingdom Metazoa; phylum Chordata; class Amphibia; order Caudata; family Salamandridae; genus Lissotriton; species Lissotriton vulgaris. The sequence goes on from NW_028248596.1 coordinate 53,110, forward strand.
CTCACCATGCAATTCCAGTTTGAACCCAGCCATATGCAAATCAGTCTTGACCCTCTGCCTCATGGGAAAGGTCCAACCTGAACTGCCAAGCCAGGTCCTCCCTGGGCTGAAAACAAACATCCTAGGACCGGTTTCAGGCTTTCAGCCCTCATCAGCCAGGATAGCTTGATTCCAGTGGCATGGAGAGCACGGGACTCACGTCTGAGCATACCCGTCCCACTCGAGGTGACAAATGCAAAAACAGCATTTGATGGACAGAATGCAGAACAATGTCATACATTGACCCCAGTACAGAGATCTGGGACTAAATCCATAGTTTTTTTGCTTGTCATGACATTCCAGTTTTAACCTGGCCATATGCAAATCAGTCTTGACCCTGTGCCCCATGGGAACAGTCCAGCCCGAACTGCCAAGCCAGGTCCTCCCAGGACTGGAAACAAGCATCCTAGGACTGGTTTCAGGCTTTCAGCCCTTATCAGCCAGGATAGCTTGATTCTAGTGGCCTGGAGAGCACGGGACTCACGTTTGAGCATACCCGTCCCATTCGGGGTAACAAATGCAAAAACAACAGTTAATGGACAGAATGCCAAACTAATACATTTACCCCAGTACAGAGACCTGGGCCTAAATCCATTGTTTTTCTGCTCACCATGCCATTCCAGTTTGCACCCAGCATATGCAAATCAGTCTTGGCCCTGTGCCCCAAGGGAACAGTCTAGTCCGAACTGACAAGCCAGGTCCTCCCTGGACTGGAAGTAAGCATCCTGGGACCAGTTTCAGACTTTCAGCCCTCATCAGCCAGGATAGTTTGATTCCAGTGGCATGGAGAGCATGGGACTCACGTCTGAGCATACCCGTCCCACTCGAGGTGACAAATGAAAAAACAGCATTTGATGGACAGAATGCAGAACAAAGGCATACATTGACCCCAGTACAGAGATCTGGGACTAAATCCATAGTTTTTCTTCTTGTCATGACATTCCAGTTTTAACCTGGTCATATGCAAATCAGTCTTGACCCTGTGCCCCATGGGAACAGTCCAGCCCGAACTGCCAAGCCAGGTCCTCCAAGGACTGGAAACAAGCATCCTAGGACTGGTTTCAGGCTTTTAGCCCTTATCAGCCAGGATAGCTTGATTCTAGTGGCCTGGAGAGCACAGGACTCACGTTTGAGCATACCCGTCCCATTCGGGGTAACAAATGCAAAAACAACAGTTAATGGACAGAATGCCAAACTAATACATTTACCCCAGTACAGAGACCTGGGCCTAAATCCATTGTTTTTTTGCTCACCATGCCATTCCAGTTTGAACCCAGCCATTTGTAAATCAGTCTTGACCCTATGCCTCATGGGAACAGTCCAACCTGAAGTGCCAAGCCAGGTCCTCCCTGGACTGGAAACAAAATAACCTGTTACCGGTTTCAGGCTTTCAGCCCTCATCAGCCAGGATAGCTTGATTCCAGTGGCATGGAGAGCATGGGACTCACGTCTGATCATACCCGTCCCTCTCGGGGGTGACAAATGCAAAAAAAACAGTTGATGGACAGAATGCAGAACTATGTCATACATTCACCCCAGTACAGAGATCTGGGACTAAATCCATCGATTTTTTGCTCTTCATGCCATTCCAGTTTGAACCAAGCCATATGCAAATCAGTCTTGATCCTCAGTCCGAACTGACAAGCCAGGTCCTCCCTGGACTGGAAATCAGCATCCTAGGACTGGTTTCAGGCTTTCAGCCCTCATCATCATGGATAGTTTTGTTTCCAGTGGCATGGAGAGCATGGGACTCATGTCTGAGCATACCCGTCCCACTCGAGGTGACAAATTCAAAAACAACAGTTGATGGACAGAATGCAGAACAATGTCATACATTTACGCCAGTACAGAGATCTGGGACTAAATCCATCGTTTTTTTGCTTGTCATGCCATTCCAGTTTTAACCCAGCATATGCAAATCAGCCTCGGCCCTGTGCCCCATGGGAACAGTCTAGCCCGAACTGACAAGCCAGGTCCTCCCTGGACTGGAAATAAACATCCTGGGACCAGTTTCAGATTTTCAGCCCTCATCAGCCAGGATAGTTTGATTCCAGTGGAATGGAGAGCATGGGACTCACGTCTGAGCATACCCGTCCCACTCGAGTTGACAAATGCAAAAACAGCAGTTGATTGACAGAATGCAGAACAATGTCATACATTCACCCCAGTACAGAGATCTGGGACTAAATCCATTGTTTTTTTGCTCGTCATGCCATTCCAGTTTGAACCTAGCCATATGCAAATCAGTCTTCACCCTGTACCCCATGGGAACAGTCCAGCCCGAACTGTCAAGCCAGGTCCTCCCTGGACTAGAAATAATCATCCTAGGACCGGTTTCAGGGTTTCAACCAACATTAGCCAGGAAAGTTTGATTCCAGTGGCATGGAGAGCACAGAACTCACTTCTAAGCATACCCGTCCCACTCGAAGTGACAAATGCAAACACAAGAGTTGATGGACAGTGTGAGAAGTTGGCCTGGTATATAATGCTCACTAATTCTAGTGATCACTTTGTACCATGCCAAGCAACCCTTATGATGATTGGTTGTAATTCAACCTTGTAGACCAGTTATCCTAGTGGTAACGTGGACAAAGCAGTCTTAGGCTAAACTCTGAAAGGTATGTGAAGCCAGCTGTATTACCATACACAACCACCTTGAATACCAAATGAAAGGGACACCACACAGATATATATTGAAAATATATATTGATTTATTAACTATAAAATCCCCTGGACTCTTTATGAGCACAGAAGCACAAGCGTTAAATCACAAGACAGTTTAAAATACACAAAAGTTGCACAATATGGATGAGCCCTAGGGGCCACCTAAACCATATACTAAGAAAGTGATATAAGAGATACCAATCAGGACAGGAACAGGCCTAGGGCCTTGGGAATCGCTGGAGCTATTCGAGACTAGCAGTGACTAAGTCGGGAAAGGCCCGCGGGACTCGGGTGCAGTGTCTAAAGTGCACGCACTTTCCAATGTAAAGTCCATGGTGCGTAAAAAGTACAGAGTTAGTTAGTTCGGAACCTTCCGAGTGACCTAGAACGCTGAAACTTAAGACACAGGCCCTTGAGATGTGTACCAGTGTAGGAACACCGGCGGAGCTGAGTTACCTCACCCACAGGAAGCGGGTGCACAGGGTCGAAGTAGTGTCGGGTTTCGTCACGCTGGTCGATGGTGCTTGGAGCTGAAGATGCTGCAGGCGGCTCGATGTGAAGAGTTCCGGTGGATCCAAGGGTGGATCTGAAGTTGTGAAGACCTGAAAGCAGAGGGGACAATGTTCAAAGTCACTAGCCAGTGACTACCGTGGAACCAGATTGGAACCAGGCGATGTCGGGTGCAAACAGGCGTTGAGGTGTAGCTTCTCTCTGCAGCCACGTGGACACTGGGGGTCGAGGACGTCCAGGAGTCGGTCACAAGCTGTCCCACGCAGGCTTCTCGCTGTTGGCGGTGTCGGCGACCTGATCGGAGCAAACAAGCCTTGGCTAATGCAAGCCATGCAGGAATCGAAAGATGCTTAACACTCGGACCAGCAAGGTCAGAGCAAGTGCTCCTTTTCACAGGAGCTTAGGCAAGTCTGGAGCAACCAGACCCGCTGTGTAGTTTGTCGGTTTCGTCACCAAGATGGCCGCTGACCATGTGGCTAGTGGCCGGGATGGTGCGTCGAGTGGCACAATGCAAAAGGGCCCCACGCAGATCGTGGAGATGCTGGGGGGCTGATCTTTGGTGCAAGGGCTGCTCGGTGGTGGGGGTTCTCAGTCCCCAAAGCACAACATCGAGGATGCCTCAGATGCTGCACAGTCAGCTTTTCGAGCGTCTTCCAAGAGGTCCGGTCCCACGTCACTCAGTGCCTCCACGGGTCCCTTCTTTGCAGGGACGGTGGATCGGGCTGTGAGAGGTCTGGGAGTCTGATTCTTGTCGGGCTCTGGGCTCGGGCTCTGGCGGGAGGCGGCGGCAAAGCAGACGTCGAGTTGCTGGTTGGTGCCTGTGTTCACAGGGTGGCAACTCCTAGGCCACAAGGGAGATTCTCTTCAGTCTTCTGAGCAGCAGAATGTCGAAGTCTAGTCTTCTTCTGTATTTCAAGTTGATTCAGGATGATCTGCTGTGCAATGGCACTGCTCCCACTCTTATTCCCAATCTGAGGGGTGGATCACCTACTAGGTCCCTCCTCTTGGAGGAACCAGGAAGGGGGGCGGTTACACCCCCTTTCCTTTGTCCAGCTCCTCGCCAGGCCTGGGTCTGGAAAGTCCCAGGACCGGTTTGGACTGGCTTATGCACGGGGACACCTTGTGTGCCCCGGGCATGTCTGATTCTATTCAGCCCTGTCCTACCCAATACACAAAACCCTGTCTGGGGTGGTGCTCGCCCCTCCCAAGGCAGGAAACCCTTTGTCCAAGCCTCCCTCGCTGGAAGGACTCCCAGCAGCAGGAGGTCAGACTCGTGTCTGTGGTGGCAGCATCCATTTTGTGATGCTGAGGCTCTGGTTAACTTTAACCGGGGTTAAGGCTACACACATGTTGTGTCCCTCTAGAAGGGTGGAATGCTATCCCCGTCGACAGAACTGTTGAGGGGATAGTATTCCAATTCGTATGACACCTTACTCGACATGTTTTGATAAAGCCAAACCAAAGATAGCATTTAACCGCGAGGATTATAATGCACTTAAGAGTATATGGTATGGCAATATCCCGGAACAGCTTAGGGAGTGGTTCCCGACAGCTGCAGAAAGGCTCAGCTCATGCTAGAGCACCATCTCACATATTTCCAAGCACTCTGCCTCCAGGATTGATGAGGCCTTCCATAGGAGTGGCTGATAAGAACATATGTGTCCAGTTTAGGGTTAGGCACAGGCATACTGTACCTAAGTAAGAGGTGATTACACCAACTTACCCCAGCTGAGTGATCAGCCAGTTGTGTCAAATATGGAGGCCAGGCCAGGGGTGGCACAATACATGCTGCAGCCCCTGGTAGGCCTTGGAAACACCTATGCCCTGGGTACCTAGGGTACACTGTTACAGGGGCCAATAAGGTGAACCAGTTCCAATTCGTAATGCACCTAAAGTGCATTGGCAGTAATTTAGAGAGAGAACAGCAGGCTGTGGGTCTGATTAGCAGGCCCACAGCCACATTAAGTCATAAACCAGTGAAGCAAAAAGCAAAAATTTGGGGTGACCATAGGATAGCAGACCCTACTCTCCTAAAGACAGAACGCAGAACAATCTCATACATTGACCCCAGTACAGAGATCTGGGACTAAATCCATCATTTTTTTGCTTGTCATGCCATTCTAGTTTTAATCCGGCCATATGCAAATCAGTCTTGACCCTGTACCCCATGGGAACAGTCCAGCCCGAACTGCCAAGCCAGGTCCTCCCTGAACTGGAAATAAGCATCCTAGGACCGGTTTCAGACTTTCAGCCCTCATCAGCCAGGATAGCTTGATTCCAGTGGCATGGAGAGCACAGGACTCACGTCTGAGCATGCCGGTCCCACTAGTGGTGACAAATGCAAAAACAACAGTTGATGGACAGAGTGCAGAACAATGTCATACATTCACCCCAGTACAGAAACCTGGGCCTAAATCCATCGTTTTTTTGCTCACCAAGCAATTCCAGTTGATGTTCAGAATGCAGAACAGTGTTATACATTCACCCCAGTCCGGACACCTGGTACAAAATCCATCGTTGTTCTGCTCACCATGCCATTCCAGTTTGAACCCAGCCATATGCCAATCAGTCTTGATCCTCAGTCCGAACTGACAAGCCAGGTCCTCCCTGGACTGGAAATCAGCATCCTAGGACCGGTTTCAGACTTTCAGCCCTCATCAGCCAGGATAGCTTGATTCCAGTGGCATGGAGAGCACAGGACTCACGTCTGAGCATGCCGGTCCCACTAGTGGTGACAAATGCAAAAACAACAGTTGATGGACAGAGTGCAGAACAATGTCATACATTCACCCCAGTACAGAAACCTGGGCCTAAATCCATCGTTTTTTTGCTCACCAAGCAATTCCAGTTGATGTTCAGAATGCAGAACAGTGTTATACATTCACCCCAGTCCGGACACCTGGTACAAAATCCATCGTTGTTCTGCTCACCATGCCATTCCAGTTTGAACCCAGCCATATGCCAATCAGTCTTGATCCTCAGTCCGAACTGACAAGCCAGGTCCTCCCTGGACTGGAAATCAGCATCCTAGGACCGGTTTCAGGCTTTCAGCCCTCATCATCAAGGATAGTTTGTTTCCAGTGGCATGGAGAGCACGGGACTCATGTCTGAGCATACCCGTCCCACTCGAGGTGACAAATTCAAAAACAACAGTTGATGGACAGAATGCAGAACAATGTCATACATTTACCCCAGTACAGAGATCTGGTACTAAATCCATCGTTTTTTTGCTTGTCATGTCATTCCAGTTTCAACCCGGCCATGTGCAAATCAGTCTTGACCCTGTGCCCCATGGAAACAGTCCAGCCCGAACTGCCAAACCAGGTCCTCCCTGGACTGGAATCAAGCATTCTAGGCCTGGTTTTAGGTTTTCAGCCATCATCAGCCAGGATAGCTTGATTCTAGTGGCATGGAGAGCACGTGTCTCACGTCTGAGCATACCCGTCTTACTCGGGGTGACAAATGCAAAAACAACAGTTGATGGACAGAAAGCAGAACAATGTCATACATTCACCCCGGTACAGAGATCCGTGTCTAAATTCATAGTTTTTTTGTTCACCATGCCATTCCAGTTTGAACCCAGCCATATGCAAATCAGTCTTCACCCTGTGCCCCATGGGAACAGTCCATCCCGAAATGCCAAGCCATGTCCACCCTGGATGGGAAACAAGCATCCTAAGACTGGTTTCAGGATTTCAGCCCTCATCAGCCAGGATATCTTGATTCCAGTGGCATGGAGTGCAAGGGACATACATCTTAGAATACCCATCCACTCGGAGTGACAAATGAAAAAACAACAGTTGATGGACAGAATGCAGAACAATGTCATACATTCACCCCAGTACAGAGATCTGGGCCTAAATCCATTGTTGTTCTGCTCACCATGCTATTCCAGTTTGAACCCAGCCATATGCAAATCAGTCTTGACCCAGTGCCCCATGGGAACAGTCCAGCCCGAACTGCCAAGCCAGGTCCTCCCTCGACTGGAAACAAGCATCCTAGGACCGGTTTCAGGCTTTCAGCGCTCATCAGCCAGGATAGCTTGATTTAGTGGCATGGAGAGCACAGGGCTCATGTCTGAGCATACCCGTCGCACTCGGGGTGACAAATGCAAAAACAACAGTTGATGGACAGAATGTAGAACAAGGTCATACATTCACCCCAGTACAGAGATCTGGGCCTAAATCCATCGTTGTTCTGCTCACCATGCCATTCCAGTTTGAACCCAGCCATATGCAAATCATTCTTGACCCTGTGCCCCATGGGAAGTGTCCAGCCGGAACTGCCAAGCCAGGTCCTCCCTGGACTGGAAACAAGCATCCTAGGACCGGTTTCAGGCTTTTAGCCCTCATCAGCCAGGAGAGCTTGATTCCAGTGGCATGGAGAGCACGGGACTCATATCTGAGCATACCCGTCCCACTCGGGTGACAAATGCAAAAACAACAGTTAATGGACAGAATGCAGAACTAATACATTCACCCCAGTACAGAGACCTGGGCCTAAATCCATAGTTTTTTTACTCACCATGCCATTCCAGTTTGAACCCAGCCATATGCAAATCATTCTTGACCCTGTGCCCCATGGGAACAGTCCAGTCGGAACTGCCAAGCCAGGTCCTCCCTGGACTGGAAACAAGCATCCTAGGACCGGTTTCAGGCTTTTAGCCCTCATCAGCCAGGAGAGCTTGATTCCAGTGGCATGGAGAGCATGGGACTCATGTCTGAGCATACCCGTCCCACTCGAGGTGACAAATTCAAAAACAACAGTTGATGGACAGAATGCAGAACAATGTCATACATTTACGCCAGTACAGAGATCTGGGTCTAAATCCATTGTTTTTTTGCTTGTCATGCCATTCCAGTTTTAACCCAGCATATGCAAATCAGCCTCGGCCCTGTGCCCCATGGGAACAGTCTAGCCCAAACTGACAAGCCAGGTCCTCCCTGGACTGGAAATAAACATCCTGGGACCAGTTTCAGATTTTCAGCCCTCATCAGCCAGGATAGTTTGATTCCAGTGGCATGGAGAGCACGGGACTCACGTCTGAGCATACCCGTCCCACTCGAGTTGACAAATGCAAAAACAGCCGTTGATGGACAGAATGCAGAACAATGTCCTACATTCACCCCAGTACAGAGATCTGGGACTAAATCCATTGTTTTTTTGCTCGTCATGCCATTCCAGTTTGAACCTAGCCATATGCAAATCAGTCTTCACCCTGTGCCCCATGGGAACAGTCCAGCCCGAACTGTCAAGCCAGGTCTTCCCTGGACTAGAAATAATCAACCTAGGACCGGTTTCAGGGTTTCAACCAACATTAGCCAGGAAAGTTTGATTCCAGTGGCATGGAGAGCACAGAACTCACTTCTAAGTATACCCGTCCCACTCGAAGTGACAAATGCAAACACAAGAGATGATGGACAGAACGCAGAACAATCTCATACATTGACCCCAGTACAGAGATCTGGGACTAAATCCATCATTGTTTTGCTTGTCATGCCATTCTAGTTTTAATCCAGCCATATGCAAATCAGTCTTGACCCTGTGCCCCATGGGAACAGTCCAGCCCGAACTGCCAAGCCAGGTCCTCCCTGAACTGGAAATAAGCATCCTAGGACCGGTTTCAGACTTTCAGCCCTCATCAGCCAGGATAGCTTGATTCCAGTGGCATGGAGAGCACAGGACTCACGTCTGAGCATGCCGGTCCCACTAGTGCTGACAAATGAAAAAACAACAGTTGATGGACAGAATGCAGAACAATATCATACATTCACCCCAGTACAGATACCTGGGCCTAAATCCATCGTTTTTTTGCTCACCAAGCAATTCCAGTTGATGTTCAGAATGCAGAACAGTGTTATACATTCACCCCAGTCCGGACATCTGATACTAAATCCATCGTTGTTCTGCTCACCATGCCATTCCAGTTTGAACCCAGCCATATGCCAATCAGTCTTGATTCTCAGTCCGAACTGACAAGCCAGGTCCTCCCTGGACTGGAAATCAGCATCCTATTACCGGTTTCAGACTTTCAGCCCTCATCATCAAGGATAGTTTCTTTCCAGTGGTATGGAGAGCACGGGACTCATGTCTGAGCATACCTGTCCCACTTGAGGTGACAAATTCAAAAACAATAGTTGATGGACAGAATGCAGAACAATGTCATACATTTACCCCAGTACAGAGATCGGGGACTAAATCCATCGTTTTTTTGCTTGTCATGCCATTCCAGGTTTAACCCGGCCATGTGCAAATCAGTCTTGACCCTGTGCCCCATGGGAACAATCCAGCCCGAACTGCCAAGCCAGGTGCTCTCTGGACTGGAAAAAAGCATCCTAGGACCCGTTTCAGGCTTTCAGCCGTCATCAGCCAGGATAGCTTGATTCCAGTATCATGGAGAGCACGGGACTCACGTCTGAGCACACCCGTGTCACTAGGGGTGACAAATGCAAAAACAACAGTTGATGGACAGAATGCAGAACAATGTCATACATTCACCCCAGTACAGAGACCTGGGCCTAAATCCATCGTTTTTTTGCTCAACAAGCAATTCCAGTTGATGGTCAGAATGCAGAACAATGTTATACATTCACCCCAGTACGGACATCTGGGCCTAAATCCATCGTTGTTCTGCTCACCATGCCATTCCAGTTTGAACCCAGCCATATGCAAATCAGTCTTGATCCTCAGTCCGAACTGACAAGCCAGGTCCTCCCTGGACTGGAAATCAGCATCCTAGGACCGGTTTCAGGCTTTCAGCCCTCATCATCAAGGATAGTTTGTTTCCAGTGGTATGGAGAGCACGGTACTCATGTCTGAGCATACCTGTCCCACTTGAGGTGACAAATTCAAAAACAATAGTTGATGGACAGAATGCAGAACAATGTCATACATTTACCCAAGTACAGAGATCGGGGACTAAATCCATCGTTTTTTTGCTTGTCATTAACCATGGGCGAATTTTGCGGATCTCGCGTTCGCGAATTTTGCGGATTTGCGAACTCGCAATCCGCAAAATCCGCGAATTCCCGCGAATTTGCGGATTTTTTTTTTTTGTGTGTTCGCAATTGTTTCTGCCAGTTTGCGAGGATTTGGTACTAGTTCGCAATTGCGAACTTACTTGTCGGCTCGCAACGGTCGCGACTATGTTGTTTCTACGTCTGGTTCATCATCACATCCTCCCAGCACCCTCTGTTTTACCACTGGCACCCTCTCTTTGACCCATGCCACCCTCTGTTACATCAATGCCACCCTCTGGTTCATCATCACTGTAGAAGATGGGGGGGAAAAGCAAGCCCACCTGCCCTGCTTGAACTGACATGAATTAATTTGGGGTTAGTTTATTAACAACACCTGCCCTGCCCCAACTGACAATAATGAATTAGGGGCTAATTAATGTGTCACTGAAAGAATTTCAAGTTCCAGCCTGGCACCTGCTTGTCTGCTCCTTTAGCTGTAAATCAGGACCTTTGTGGCATACAGTTAAGGTCAGAGCAGGGTCACACAATAGTTGCAAGCAGGCAACCGAATTCTGGAGGGCCCCCTCAGGAAGCACTACAAAGAATCGTTACAAATCATGAGGTTGACCTTTTGCACCTGCTCATTGCTTTTGCTTTTGCTGAAATCGTTTTTCGGTTTTTTTCGCGCTATTCGCGGGGCGCGGCGTCGTGTGAAACCGACCGCGGAAGCCGCCAATTCGTGCGAATGAGCATTTTATTTTTTTTGCGGCTTGTTGTTTCGCGAGTTTTTTTGCAGTATTCGCGAGCCGCTTGCAGCGCAACACGCGAATTTACCCCAAGGTCGAGTACGGGCGCGGCCATTTTGTTTGCGTGACATATTTCCGTTTCCGCCCGCTATGTATAATCTCGCGCAGTAAGCGCATTGCGAGTAGAGGTTCGCACGAGATCGCGCGGGAAATCTAGAGGTTCGCACGAGATCGCGAGGAAAATCTTGCGCGAACTTACTTTCGCGCTCGTGAACGGGCGCCGGCCATCTTGTTTTTCATTCATTTCCTGTGTCTGGGCATGGTGTTTAATCCTCTTGGTATCTTTGCCATCCTTTGCTTGTTTTCAGTTTTTTTTAACGATTTTGCTTCTTATCTATCCCTCTCTTTTCCTAGCTGTATATTTTTGTCTTTTCTGCTATTTTTCTTTACTTTTAAACTACTTTTTTAAACTCTTTTCTTTTCTTCTTCCCTATCCTATTCTTTCTTAATTTTCTACTTCTTCCTACCTTACCTGCCCAGACCATGGTCAAGCCAGGCGCCGTGAAGCTGCCCAGGCACTTGAGGGCCGCAGCGGCGGCGGGGAGTAGTGCTGGACCCAGTGCCAGGACAGCATGCGGGAGATTGAGGGGGGAGCAGGTGACGCGACAGGAGATATTCAGCCCGGAGGAAGTGGGCGCGCTGGTCTACTTCGTCCAGCGCCGCCTGCCCAGGACCATCGCGGGAGGCGGCAGGATCGCGGCCGGCGGCTACAACATGCGGGAGCGCCGGAAGCGGTAGGAGAAGGTGTGCTGGGCCATATCCCACCTCTACGGGGTCCAGCGCACCTACAGCCAGGTCACCCATCGCTGGACGGACCTCCTGGACCGCGAGCGCGACCTGCTGGACCAGCTCGGCTTGGAGATCCCCGGGCTTGGTGAGTAGTAGTAGCCATTTAATCACTCACTACTATGATGTTTTCTCCTGCTCTGTGTTGTTGTATTGCAAATATTTGTTTTTTACATGGAGCAAGCCAATAATGCCGCTGATGACGATTACATTGTAGTTAAATTATATTTCAAAATCTTCTGTGCATTTCAGGTGCACTGCTCTCCTTCTCAGTGGCGTTGCTACTATGCTTATTTGTTTTCTATTTCGTGGTCTCATTGGCCTGAGTAACTATTATGTATGAGTGTACTTTACAGAACTGCGTAATGCTAGACACTAGGGGGCAGATTACATTTACAAGCCCCTTGCGCCACGTTTACGTTGCCTTGCGTGACGCAACAGCGGCGTAAACGTGCCGCATCCCTGCGAGTCATTTACAGCATGACGCATCTAGGGAGATGCGTCACGTTATAAAGCCATGGGCCTGCACCACAATGGGTGCGTTCCTAGTACGCAGGGTGGGCGGTCCAGCGGCTGTGCGCCTCGCAAAATTGCCTGCGTGAAATCTACAAGATTTAACGCAGGCACTTCTGCGACGCTGCTACGTCAATTCAATTCCTTATGTCTGCTCGAAGCAGGCGAAAGGACTGACACAGCATGTTAAGTATTGGGTGGCCCTGAGCATTACTGGAGTTGCATTGCGTTGGCGACGTGACTCCAGCGATGCGCCGCTCTTACGTGACGAGATGCGTCACGCAAGTGCCTACCCTTGCGCCAGGGCGCGCCGCATTGTAAATGAGGCACATCTGCCGTGTCGCAAGGGTAGTTTTGCGTGACGCATTTGATCTGGCGCATCTCTGGAGATGCGCCAGAACGCGTAAGTAAGTATGCCCCTAAGGGGCAGAATTGCAATTACCGTCGCATCCCTGCAAAGTAGCAGGGATGCGCCATTAATTGTGCGGCCAGCTACCACCACCAAACATGGTGCGCCGTATTTGCAATGCGGCGCACCATGGGCCCAAAACGTCACCGAAGCTTTACTGCTGGAGTTGCGTCGCAACGATGGCGCAGCTCCATCAATGCTCTGGGGTACCCTATCTCCCCAATGCTGGGTCAAGCCGTACGTCTGCTTCAAGCAGGTGCAGGGTTTGTGTGACGCATCATTGTCCTAAAGGTGACTGATTGAAATTTTGTAGATTTCCCTCAGCCACTATTAGGATGTGTTCCAGCGCAGGAATGCCCTCCCTTGCGCCGGAACGCCCCCTGATGGCGCAGGGCTTTATAACGGGATGCATCTCCCAAATGCGTCACGTTGTTATAATATTATACGCCGCACCATGGCGCCCTTTTTTGTTTAGCTGCTGCGCCACAAAAGTCACGCAAGAACGGCGCAAAAGAGCCGCAAGGGCTTAAATCTGCCCCTTCCTTTGTACCCCTGACAATAAGAAAAATAGTGGCGGTGGATTGATAGTTTGACTATTTAAATGACTGGTAATGTAGCAGGCAACTGTTAGTGTTGTCACTGATCTGACTGAAATCACAATGGAGTTTGTCTGTCACTTTGCGTCTTGCCTGCGGACTGCTGCCTGCCAGTCCTAGGTGAACGTTTCAGTACTTTGTTTAGTGAGTTACGTGACTTTCGAAGTCACAGGTCCGCAAATAAATGAAAACTAACCATAATCAATATAATTTCGCGGAAATATTTTGTTATTGTTCTTTTGAAATGTTTGATTTGGTTGACATTGACAAGCAACAATCATCCATGTTTTCTGTTCTTTCTTTCATGTTGTACGTCAGCTCCCCCCAGGGGCGAGAGGAGGACACAGGAGCAGCAGGCGGCGGATGCTGTTCAACAGGGCCAGGATCGGGCAGGCGAGGGCTCCTCTGCTGGCCCCAGTAAGTTTTCATTTTAGACTAGTACCTATTTTTCCTAGCGTTCCTCATTTGACTTTTTTCAAAATTGTCTTTGCTCTTCTTGTAGACTGTATCTAAATTCTTATCCTGCCTCTACTATGACTCCCTGTGGTATTACTAGATTATTCTTATTAGTCTGTCTGTGTAGCTAACTAAGATTGCACGGTTGGCGAAACTCCCATGATTCTAGTCAGCAATAGCTCTATCAACTTAGTGCAGTCCTCTGGGATTGTCCATAATGTCTTTTGAAGTGTTCTATCTGGACTCATGCTTGCAAAAATTGCAAAACCTTTCGCTCAGTCACTCTAGTCTGGACCAAAAAACACAGATTGTATTTAAGTTTAAAAGCTTTATTAAAAGTAAACACATTTATTAAAATGAAGTCATAATAAAACTAAACGTTTAACTGATAATGGAAAAGTGGTTAGTGCTGACGATTAATTGAAGACATTTCTTGTGGTCGAGCCGAGCTCTCACCTGGTTTCAACTTGATCTTGTTGTTAGAAGTCCATCTTCTGTCTGTGTGGAGAAAAATGGTGCGTGTTAAAAAAACAGCCTTCATCAGTTGTGCCAAAAAGTGCAGCAAGACAACCTTCCCTGGAAAAAGGGACATTTTTTTTAACTTTAACGTAGACAGTCACAAATTACATTGTTTTCACATGTCTTCATTCCTAGACCAAAGACTAGTGAGTGCTTTATTCTAACATTCTTAAATGTACTTTGTAGGTGGAACATCTGTTGGCGGGGCCAGTGTGGAGGTGGTGGTGCTCGACACGGAGGCGGAGGGCGATTCTTCAGGGGAGGAGGCGGCGGCTGTGAGAGTTGAGACGGTGGTGGTGGCGGCCAGAGGTAAGCTCTTATATATTCCTTACTTATTGAGATTGAAGACTAGCTGGGAAGGCAAGAATATGAGATGCATGGCTGGGTGAATGATGAAGCAATGATGGGTGGAAGGACAACAGCCTGGGTGGGTGACACAGAAACTGTATGTGTCCATATACCTGGATCATGCTACTATCTGACTCTTAGATAGCATATGTGTATCTAGAGCAGGGGTACTCATAGTACGGCCCGCGGGCCGGTGGTGGCCCGGCAAGCCTTCCTTGGCAGTGCGCAGACCTTGCAGACAATCACTGCTCCCCCGGCCCCCACAGAGCAGAGGCTTTTTTGTATTTCACCTGTTAGCGCCCCTGCATCTCCACTCTGACAATCACTGCTCCCCCGGCCCCCACAGAGCAGAGTGGAGATGCAAGGCCACAAAGAGGTGAAATAGAACAAAGCCTCTGCTCTGTGGGGCCGGGCAAGCAGTGATTGTCAGGGTGGAGAAGCAGGGGCGCTACAACAAACAAAGCCTCAATAATATGTTAATGGTCTTTTAAAGACCTGTTAAGTACTTTGGTGTTGTTGTCTGTGTGTGCGCGTTGAGGAAGCGGTCTCAACCCGGGCTGAAGGCTGACACAGATAGACACACACACAGTGAGATGACAGAGGGGGAGGGAGAGGGAGGGCAGGAGGGAGAGAGAGATGGAGGGAGGGCAGGAGGGAGAGCAGGAGGGAGAGAGATGTATGTAAATGCTGGGTCTGGTGGCTCAGTGGATGAGGGCATCTGCTGCAGGGACCTGTGTGCAACCTCATGGTCACAAGTTATCGTTTTGCTTTAGCCCCGCCCCCTCTGACTCCGCCCCCACCAGTGCAGCCCTCGGCCCCAAACTACACTGTAAATGTAGCCCCTGAGAGAAAGTTTGTGAGTACCCATGATCTAGAGAGAGTATACGGTCAGTGGATGAACTAAGTGTAACTTTGAAGAGCATGTAACACTGCACCCGCACGTCCGTTCCATTGTAGGAAAGGCAAGGAAAAGAACTTTTAATTTTGTCCAAATACTACCATAAATAGTAGCAGTAGTTTGTATTGCAAGCACTGCATAGATCCGGTTATTACGGTGGCCACTCCCTACCTCTCTTAATAAGTTTAGTAGTACTCAGTCATTCATGTGTGGATGTATCACTGGTCACTCAATAAAAAGCAAAGCACCTAAAGTCATCCCATATATAAGCAAAAACATCCCATGTGAAGTGATAGATAATCAGATTAGTTATCTTCTTCAATTTTCCATTTCTAGTACTCATTTCCACTGTAGGGTGAAAGTTAAATTAATTAAGCAGTAGCCCTTGAGTTGTAACAGAGTATTCTCAGTGCCACCCGTAATAGAAAAGTAAGAGCTTCACCACCTGCATGTACTGGACGGGTACAGTAACGCAACGCAAGTCTAGGTCACTCCTCATGGCGTGCGTCTCTTTTTCTCGGGTGCAAGTTTACTGCGCTGGCATTATGCCGGCTTGCATAAAATAACGTACCAATTTTCCAAAACAAGAGATAAGAAGAAGAATAAGACTGGTGTACTTTCATAGTCGACTCCAATGGAAGTCCACAGTGCTCGTAGAATTTGTTCCTTAAACTCCCACTAATGTTAGAGCAAGGATGAAGAAGTGTGAGGTTAGATAGATACTGGCCTCAATAGTTATGTAATGCGCTTGCAAGTTGCTAGTTGTACTGCAACACAAATTTCTGCTGAATGATTGAGTTAATCTTAAAGAGCATTGGTTACAGACTATGTCTTTCTTTCTTCATATAGATGCTCCTTCCAAACGAACAAGGAGGAAGGAGCTGGCTAGAGCGGCCCGGCAATGGAGGATCGAGGCCACTGTTGCGGAATATCGGCGGCTGGTGGCCCTGGAGGACAAGGAAAGTGTGCCGTCGACAACAACAACAACGTCGTCTGCATCGGCCTCCGTGGCCCCACGGGCTGCCACCCAGCACAGTGGTCCACCCAGACTGAGCCGGGCTGCCAAAGGCAAACGCCACCGCCGAGCAGCAAGGCCAACAGCTGCCTCTCACAGGCATTGCACCTGCAAGGCAGTGAAGGCACGCCTGCGCCGCACTACCCTGATGGTGTCCCGCCTTCAGCAGGAGCTCGCCTTGCTCCGCGAGGAGCATGATGCCCTGGCCCAAAAAGTTAACAGCATCCACCCATAGTGTCCCTTGCCCCTTTTTTAGAGACTTTTGGGGGGTGGGAATTGGGAGTTGGGTTTTTGGGGACTTTTGAAGGACAATCGTTGGGGTTAGGGAGGGTCTTGCGGGAGATTATTTTGTTAGGGATATAAATATACTTTTTCAAACTTTATCTGAGCATACCTGTTTTTTACTGCTTGCCTGGTGGGTGGGGGTTTAACGTTGACTGTTTTCCTGAAAGTTTAGTTCCATTTTCTTCCTTTAAGTGTAAATGCCCAAATGTTTTCAACACTAAGTGCCTCTCACAGACTAAGTGAAGTGAATCCAAGAGTCCTAGGACTTTAGTAGTACTACCTTCAGTCTCTCGTCTCTCGTACTAATACTCCATTATACCCCCAAACCACCAAACGCTTATCTTACCTGTAATTTGTGTTTGAAAGTAGGGCTAGACCCAGGGCTGGCTCCACTGGAAACACCGAATAAGGTTGGCAATCTTGGTCGGATAAAATTTCCTCATAGCGGTGGTACTAGTGGTGTGACACAGTGGCAGTTGCATGCCTATGAAAAAAAAGAAAATGAAATCTGGTTTGTCCTCCTGAGCAATTCAACGGTACAACTGAGAATATAGCAGGTGACAGAAGTACAGTAGAACAGTGCCACATTGTAGCCTAACAAATGGTAAAGTATAACTACTAATTCGGTTGAAGTTCTTTCACATTAGCAATGGTTCTTTGTCAAGCAGAGTAAGAATATATCCTCGGATTTCTTCACCAGCCTGTTGCTATCACCTTATCCTCCCCAGCAAGTGTGTGGATTTATTGCTGTAATAATAATTTAGTCACACATCAATCAAAACCACACAGCCCGGGGGAAGAGGGTTAGGGTTTGAAAAATGGATGGGTACGGGGGTTTTTGGGAAAGGTTTTGGGAGACAAGAAAAAATAGCACAGCATAGACAAACAATTGTGAACATAAACAAATCTTTGGGTACAAACCTATCCATCAATCTTTGAAAGTGCATGCACTACTGCATGCATGTCAGTGAAAAGTAAGTAGTACATTCGACAACTGTGGAAAGAAAGAATGCGACAGTACAGGGCCTGTGTGGAATTATTGATAACGATATTCAACATAAGGTCTCTGTAGCCAGATACCCGAGAGCCTTGCTGGTCACTATAAATCCATTCACAACAACACTCAATGGGGTTGGTCTGGAAGGTGTCAGGTTTACTCCCCGTGATCCAGTCGATGCAAATATGGTTCCACCTCCAAATGTCACCAACACCCAGAAGTGTAAACACAGGGTGTTCGAGCCATTAGGCGGGGGAGAAAAATAACAAACTAAAATAAAAAATGTGGGATGGGTAAAGGTAGGGTCAGCAGGGAAAGGATACCTGTAACAGAAGACAAGACAGGCATCAGTGAAGTGCTGTCCTAACATACAAGGCTACTCTCATATAGTCTCACTAAATAACCAAGGAAGTAGACAAGTACCTGAGCACCAAGAAAACATGACCTTGGATAGGAAATACTATAGCCCTTCTGCCACAATCTGTGAGGAAGGCCTAAGAAACACATAAACATATAGTTAACGAACACACTCCTGTCGCACCAAACACACTCGCGTTATACTAAGACATCAAACCCACTACTCACAACATACCACAAACATGGTAGAGGACTCAATGTACAAAGGGGGTTCCAAATAGTCAAAGCAAAGATGTATGGTCCAACAAAAAGGAAGAGGGAAACGGTAGTGTGTAGGAAGCAAGAACTACAACACTGCGCTCTCTAAGTAATGACCCAGTAGAGAATCTTTGGTGAAGGTCAAACAGAAAAACGTAGTTGCGACCACCACTGAATTCTGCCAACAACACACCCCACGGTGCACTACACAAAGAGAACTGGGGTAGCCTGTAGTTACCTCACTACATGCCCAGTTATGGAGGTCCTTTGAAATACACAGTTATACAACGGAGACGCGTAGTTGTCCTTACTACCGCGCTCCGTTTTAATAGTACAAAAACGATCCCCGATGTGAACGGTAACACGTGGTATAGACCGCTACTGTGCTCCGCCACACACAATTCAACCAAACAGGAATTCAGCAAAGGTAGAATTCTGTTAGAAAACAGTCACAGAACCTCCCTTAACAATCCGTTCAGGCAGTAATCAGCTGACCGCACGGGCGGCCGAAGAGTTTAGAGCGGCTTTACCTGAAGACGCGTGAAGTCCGTCTACCGCCAAGGACAGAACACGGAAGCGCTCCCCACTGAGCCTCAGGGGGGGGGGGGAAGGTGATAGTCCACAGGAGACACGATAGAAAAGCATGCAGAGCATCCGCTCTCATGCCGGTGCAGAACAGAAACCAGAATAACGCGCAACAGGAAGCACGTCTGTTCCCCAGATAAACTTCCTGCAAGTCTCCCGCCTACTCATGGGAAATGTAGTTTCATAGTACGGTAGGCGCTTAGGGGCTGCGTAACCTGACAGAAGGTATAGTAGATAGAAAAGGAGAAATTGCTTTTTTTCTAGGTGTCCCCTCACTCACCAGGGTTGCCCCTTGGTGACATGCTTCATCATTGGGGCCATCCCAGTCCTCTATGGCCTGGGGCGTGCTGCGACTTGCGAATTACGTAGGAGCACTTACAAATGACTATGTGTGGTGCAGATGTGATAGTGGAGTGGACTAAGTGATGTGTTAAGGGATCAATTTAGAAGCCGAGAGAGAGCCAAGAAATGCAGTCACAGTCAGAGAAAAAGGCAAGGGATACTGTATCTATGTGGTTGTAGTGGTCCTGTTGGAAGTGGTAAGTAAGTTGCCTGCAGAAAAAAAATCCTCCTATTAGCGGCACTCCTCCATTGCAGCTGACGCTTCGTCCATCGATGTTGGTCACCAGAAGACACCCTGTCCACTGCCTGCCTGATGCTGAATTGTGGCTCGCTACTGTGAAGCCTGACTCCATCCTTTTTTCCCCATTGCAGAGACTGAAACCCGGCCTGTAATTATTCAACGAAAAACAGGAAGTGATATAATATTACAACACCACTGATAAATAAATATAAGGTATATAGGCTGTGGAGTGCAAAAAGTCACTATTTGATTTTCCTAGTAGACAGTACAATATTTTTGAAAGTGCGTACTCTGAGTCACCTTTTGAAGGATAAATAAGTATGGGCAAATTAATGTAGCGGATCTTGCCCCTCAAGCTAGGTGTACTGTAAACTGTGTTTTAGAACAAAATTAGATCTTCCTAGCAGTGCTCCCACCCAGACCCTTACTAAAGCCAGTCGCAAAAATGTAGAAGACCCCCAATCAAATCTCAAAAAACGAGGCCTAGCAGAAAACTGGTGACAAAACTTACTTTGAAAGTAAAAGTAGGCCGAAGTACCCCCTTCCTAATTACCCATTACCCACCGTGGATTGCATTCAAACCACTTGCAAGCAACCAAGCAAAAGTAGCCATAGCCAGCATCGCTCCAAGACTCGAAATCCCCCCCACTCAAACACATGCAATAGAAATACTGCTAACCCTAACGAACCCTAAGTTAAGAATAGTGGCAAAGGCTTTCTTTAACTATGCCAAATCCCCCCTTTCCCACCATGGATTTTCTTCAAATGACTTGCAACCAAAATTACACCTTCTCACGAGTGCTCTAAGACCCCAGAACTCAGTTGGAAAAATCTAGAACACCCCGAAACACATGCAATCCTGCTGCTAGGGCTAACCCTAACGAACCCTAAGTTACAAAAAGTGCCAAAACTAAAGGCTTTTCCGCGCGGATTTTGTCCCAACCACTTCTACCCGGTATTAGACCTTCCCAGGAATGCCCCAAGACCCGGCAACCCACCCGCCAAGAAGCATAACACCCCCAAACAGGCCAAAAGCAAAATCTCATACTTGCAATATTTCTGGGCCTTCGGTCCAAACGCGCTGCGTAGCTAGGCCATAAGTCGGGGTTGGCACGACGGATTTCCTGAAAAGCAAATGCAATCAAGATTAGAGTGTCCCAGCAATGCTCCCAGACCACGAAACTCACCCACAAACAGACGGAACCCCCCCTAAGAGCACCTCAAAGGCAAGCAAGTCATCAAAAACACAAAAAAAATTCCGCCTGGGATTTGGTCCAAAACACTTTTATCCGGTATTAGAGCTTCCCAGCAATGGCCCCAGAGCCGTCAACCCAGGAGAAAACGAGTAGAAGACCCCCAAACAGCCAAAGAGCAAAAGTACAAAAATAGGGACTTAGTCAATTTTTCACAAATTTCCCAAATCACTCCGCGCGCGCTCTGCAGCTAGGCCCTAAGTCCCCTCTGCCACCATGGATTTGCTTCAAACCTCTTGCAAAGTAAAGTATATATAGCCAGCAGTGCTCCCAGACCACGAAACTCACCCACAAACACCAGGAAGCCCCCCAAACAGGCCCCCGAAAACGCTACATAGAGCAAAATGTCAGAAATAGCCCAAAAAAAAATCGGCCTGGATTTTGTCCCAACCACTTCTACCCGGTATTAGACCTTCCCAGGAATGCCCCAAGACCCGGAAACCCACCCGCCAAGAAGAATAACACCCCCAAACAGGCCAAAAGCAAAATCTCATACTTGCAATATTTCTGGGCCTTCGGTCCAAACGCACTGCGTAGCTAGGCCATAAGTCGGGGTTGCCACGACGGATTTCCTGAAAAGCAAATGCAATCAAGATTAGAGTGTCCCAGCAGTGCTCCCAGACCACGAAACACACCCACAAACACCAGGAAGCCCCCCAAACAGGCCCCCGAAAACGCTACATAGAGCAAAATGTCAGAAATAGCCAAAAAAAAAATCGGCCTGGATTTTGTCCCAACCACTTCTACCCGGTATTAGACCTTCCCAGGAATGCCCCAAGACCCGGCAACCCACCCGCCAAGAAGCATAACACCCCCAAACAGGCCAAAAGCAAAATCTCATACTTGCAATATTTCTGGGCCTTCGGTCCAAACGCACTGCGTAGCTAGGCCATAAGTCGGGGTTGCCACGACGGATTTCCTGAAAAGCAAATGCAATCAAGATTAGAGTGTCCCAGCAGTGCTCCCAGACCACGAAACTCACCCACAAACACCAGGAAGCCCCCCAAACAGGACCCCCGAAAACGCTACATAGAGCAAAATGTCAGAAATAGCCCAAAAAAAAATCGGCCTGGATTTTGTCCCAACCACTTCTACCCGGTATTAGACCTTCCCAGGAATGCCCCAAGACCTGGCAACCCACCCGCCAAGAAGCATAACACCCCCAAACAGGCCAAAAGCAAAATCTCATACTTGCAATATTTCTGGGCCTTCGGTCCAAACGCGCTGCGTAGCTAGGCCATAAGTCGGGGTTGGCACGACGGATTTCCTGAAAAGCAAATGCAATCAAGATTAGAGTGTCCCAGCAATGCTCCCAGACCACGAAACTCACCCACAAACAGACGGAACCCCCCCTAAGAGCACCTCAAAGGCAAGCAAGTCATCAAAAACACAAAAAAATTTCCGCCTCGGAATTGGTCCAAACCACTTTTAGTGCTTCCCAGCAATGGCCCCAGACCCGTCAACTCACCTGCAAAGAGGTAGAACAACACCCCCACAAGTGCTGAGTCTTTCTTCATTGGGCGTAAACCAGCCCTCTGCTTTGATGGAAATAGGAGTCTGGAGGAGGAGGATAGAGGAGCATGTTCTTCTGAACTTGTGAACCTGAGGAATGCAGACAGCGGCACCTTCAAATCAATTAGCAAACAAGTGAAGACAGTTCTGCTGATGGGCTTGTTTTTGTGATTATCTGATTAAAGTTTGAATTATATTAACTGTGCACAACAAAGAAAGACAGACACACAGGAATAAAAGTGAATAAGGATGAAAAAGAAAGTTATTGATTCGTTGTCTCATTTTCAGGGCTCGAAGTCGGTATCACGGTCCAGGAATAAGAATAAGGCTTCGTCATCATACTCTGCGAATTCAGGCAGGGTGAGCTCAGTGTCACCTGACAGAGTAGAAATTCCCTCATCTATGTTGCTGGCCACCTCCTCTTCATCCGGCACGCTCTCTCGTACTCTGAAATCTGGTGGTATGAGGTGCTGATTCATCTTGATCATTGTTAACCTCTCCACATTTTTGGGCGAGAGGCGGCTCCGTTTGGGAGTTACAATCCCACCAGCCGCACTGAAAACCCGTTCAGAAGACATGCTTGCGAGTGGGCAAGACAAGTAGTTTAAAGCCAGGTTGGTGAGCTGTGGCCACAATTCTTTTTTCCCATGCCAATACGCCAATGGGTCAGAATTAACATAGACCTCTGTTGAGTCATTCAGATAGTCCTTCACCATCGACTCAAGGTCCTCATCCAAGGTTCCTCCACTTTGCTTAGCTCTTGCTGTGCCTCTGACCTTTTGAGAACCAAACCCACGCAGAGCTAGCCAATCCTCTTCAGCCTCCAATGTTTCTGTTGTCTTTCGTGCAGATGATCCGGTTGCCGGTGTCTTTAACGGCTGAGAGGTCACTTGTGCCACAGCCACAGGTGCAGAAGTGGATTGTTTTGACTGGGGATGGCCTGCTGATGTACTGCCATTTCCTTCAATTTCCAGCCGTTCTGTTTCAAACTTCTTGGCTGACAAGGCTAGCCAACGTTTGTACTTTGCAACATGTTCATCATCAAAAGGAAAGAATGCTTGGCCTGCCAGCGCCTTTTTGTAGCGTGGATCCAGAATAGTAGCACAAATGTAATGCTGTTCTGAGTGGATCTTTTTAAGACGTTCATCACCTTGTAGGAGCTCTAATAATTTCTCAGCCAGAAGCAAAGAGTCTTGGTTTTTATCTTTTCCAAACACAGAACACACCTCCTTCAGTTGGTCCTCCAGCATGTACAACAATGGGATAGCTTTTCCCAAATTAGAGTCCTCCTTGCTGACTGCACGCGTGAAGAACTCAAAAGGACGAAGCATGCGTGTCAGGCTTTCAACTATGTTCCATTGCGGCCCACCCATCCTCAGCTCCTCTGTACCCTCTTTAAGGAAATATTGATCGAGTTCCGTATACTGCTCATACAGACGCTCAAGCATGTAGAAGGTTGAGTTCCAACATGTTACCACCTCCTGGATGAGTGCTTTCACTGGCATTTGACGTTGATATAGCAGGCTCCTCAGCTGCTTCCGGGCCTTAAAAGAATGCCTGAAATGCTTGCACATTTTTCGGCAGGTCTCCAATACACTGTACGCTGCACTGCCTTTATTACCCAAGAATTTTTGGACAACCAGGTTTATACAGTGCGCCAAACACGGCACTCTGAAATAGTAACCGTCCCTCATGGCCTTAACTATATTGGCGCCATTGTCCGTGGAAACATAACCAACCTTGCGTTTTAGTGGGGACAGCCAGTTAAGGACCTTTGTGTTAAAGACATCCAAAATGTTTTCTGCTGTGTGACGTTTCTCCAAACCAAACATGGCTAGTGTTGCATGTTTCCGAGCACCTTTAAAAACAATGTTCGTGTCAACACCTGCGTTTAGCTTTGCTTTAGCCCCTGAAAAAGAGACCCAGTGTGCAGTGATGCACATGTAATCAGCGCCTGCGCCACTGGTCCACATGTCTGTTGTCAGATGTATAGTGTGAACAGCACTCTTCTGCAAAGCTGCCCCAATCACCTTCAGAACATCTTCATGTAGTGCTGGAACCGCAACTCGGGCAAAATAGAACCGGCTAGGAACCTTCCATTTAGGGCAGAGCGCTGTCACTAATTCTAGAAAACCAACCCCTTCTACAAAAGAAAAAGGGAGAAGGTCCAGAGCTAGCATTTTAGCCAGCTTAGTGTTATACAGACGGGTCATTGGGTGGTTGCGTTCATATTGCGCTTCTGTAAACAACATCTTTTTAATGTTGCCCTGGACCAAGGATTTACGGGATGATGATGATCTCTTCGACCCAGTTACGCTCGCTGATGAACTTTTCCGCATTGATGTCTCACTCTCTCCCACACTCTTAGTGTGGCTCCCATGGGGTGTGCTGCTGACATGGGAACTGGGTGTAAGTGAAGTGTTTGAATCGTCTTCTACCTCCTCGTCATCAGCAGATGAAAAGTCAACGTTTTCATTACGTGCAATTCCGGCTTTCTTGACCGCCTCTAGGTGCGGAAACCATTGGACAGGGTGCGCTCTCTCAAGATGACCTCTCTGGCCTCCGGTACCATAGTTAGAACCAAGCTTACCACGACTAAATCGAAGCTTACAAAGGCTACAAATGGCTACGTTTTCCTTTTTTGGGCAAACACTAAAGAAGTCCCAAACTGGAGACTTGAAATGTCTTCGGGGGCCGGAGGAGGCGGCGATACTGGTGGTGGTGGTCCTGCTGCTAATGCCAGATGAAGTGGAGGATGTGGATTGCCGAACTTCAGTACGTTTTGCACTTTCACCACCACGAATTGAGGTCGAGGACGAGGTGGGTACCTTCTTGCGAGGAAGAAATATGGAAGCGGTAGGTTTTGGTGTACTACTTAACTCCAAATCTAATGATTCCATTTCCATTGCCTCCTCGCCGACATCATCATCACGCTCAGCAGCTTCTCGGGATAGGGTCAAAATGTCTCTTTGCTGCATGCCCGGTGGGGCTGCAGTGACCTTTGTGATGACTGGCTCGTCGTCATCGTGAGAGGCTTCATCACCAGCAGTATCTGTCACTTCTTGTTGAGCCTCATCACACTCCATAGGTTTGAGTTTTTGGACGACCTTCCTTTTACGCTTAGGTACCAGTGTCAGATCATGGTGTGCCTCACTGTCAGACCGCAGTTGTGGTTCCCAAGACAGATCACTTGCATCAGAACGAGGTGGGCTTGAAGAAGATGTAGACACCCCCCTTGATCTTTTCCTTGCTAGGGATGTGGAAGACAATGAATGATCATCAGGAGGAGTGGCTTCCAATGATACCTCGGCTTCATTGTCGATTTACTGATGTGCCCCTACTTCGGGAGGAACAACTATTGTGGGCACTTGTGAACCTCCATGCACCTTTGCTTGCGCATCTCCTTTTGCTGCCTCTCCTTCCACATGTACTTGGGCGTGTACTTGCACATGGTGTTGTTGTTGCGGCTGTGGTTGTTCAACACTTGTCAGATGAGTTACAACAACCTGTGTTGATTCAGGGACATTGCTGCTACTTTCTTGCGATGAGCCAACATCACTGGTCGATGGTGATTGGAGAAGTACACTGACTGCCTCTGAAGCACTCAAGGGCTTTGACTTAAGTTGGCGTGGTGGTGGAGGCACTGAACCCAATGGAGCAGGGGTGCTGCTCCCAGCTTGGTCCCCAGCAGATCCTGCTGCTGCAGGCGTACTTTTTTTTTTGCTCCCAAAAAACGTGGCGGGTGGCACACCATCCTCCTTGGTAACTTGCTTCTTCTGCTCCTTACTAGCAACTTTCTTGCTAGAGGAGCTACGGAGAACTTTCTTTGGGGCCATCTTCTTCAGAGCAGGTCAGACAGCAGGCCGCAGTTGCACGAATTGTAGAGTTGTCTGAGGCCAGACGTGACGTCGCGTGACGTTATGCTGCACACACACACCGCTGCAGGACTTCTTCCTGGCACTGGTGGTTCTCTTGAGTCTTGTGCACCTAAAAAAAATGGAAGACAGAGGAACATCAGTTCAGTTATAGAGCACAAAAAAATCGAAAAACACTGCAAAATCAGCACAATCCCATTCCATCCATGGCCTCCATGATGTTTAAATTCAAGACAACCCACAGAAAGACTAGGCCCATGCAAGACTCACTACCCCTGGGCATAAATAAAGGTTGAAAAGTAGGCAAAATGGTTGAGGCCTAACATCAAAGCCTGCATTCAAAATGGCCACTTGCCTCCTAGCACATGGCCAGGGCCTGCCTGTACCAGCACTCAAAATGGCCCCCACCCACATGGCCTGTCCCCATGAACACCCCCAAAAATCGAAAAACACTGCAAAATCAGCACAATCCCATTCCATCCATGCCCTCCATGATGTTTAAATTCAAGACACCCCACAGAAAGACTAGGCCCATGCACCACTCACTACCCCTGGTCAAGGCCCCAACAACAGGTCAAAAATCGAAAAACACAGAAAAATCAGCACAATCCCATTCCATCCATGCCCTCCATGATGTTTAAATTCAAGACACCCCACAGAAAGACTAGGCCCATGCACCACTCACTACCCCTGGTCAAGGCCCCAACAACAGGTCAAAAATCGAAAAACACAGAAAAATCAGCACAATCCCATTCCATCCATGCCCTCCATGATGTTTAAGTTCAAGACAGCCCACAGAAAGACTAGGCCCATGCTAGACTCAAATACCCCTGGTGAAAAGGCCACAAGTACAGGCCCAAAAAACGAAAATCACT
This sequence comes from Lissotriton vulgaris, assembly GCF_964263255.1. Taxonomy (NCBI): domain Eukaryota; kingdom Metazoa; phylum Chordata; class Amphibia; order Caudata; family Salamandridae; genus Lissotriton; species Lissotriton vulgaris. Next base: position 80,208 of record NW_028248596.1, read on the forward strand.
GAAAAATCTGCACAATCCCATTCCATCCATGGCCTCCATGATGTTTAAATTCAAGACAACCCACAGAAAGACTAGGCCCATGCAAGACTCACTACCCCTGGGCATAAATAAAGGTTGAAAAGTAGGCAAAATGGTTGGAGGCCTAACAACAAAGCCTGCATTCAAAATGGCCACTTGCCTGCCAGCACATGGCCAGTGCCTGTAGCTGCACTCAAAATGGCCACCAGCCACATGGCATGCCCCTCCCCATGAACACCCCCAAAAATCGAAAAACACTGCAAAATCAGCACAATCCCATTCCATCCATGGCCTCCATGATGTTTAAATTCAAGACAACCCACAGAAAGACTAGGCCCATGCAAGACTCACTACCCCTGGGCATAAATAAAGGTTGAAAAGTAGGCAAAATGGTTGGAGGCCTAACAACAAAGCCTGCATTCAAAATGGCCACTTGCCTCCTAGCACATGGCCAGGGCCTGCCTGTACCAGCACTCAAAATGGCCCCCACCCACATGGCCTGTCCCCATGAACACCCCCAAAAATCGAAAAACACTGCAAAATCAGCACAATCCCATTCCATCCATGCCCTCCATGATGTTTAAATTCAAGACACCCCACAGAAAGACTAGGCCCATGCACCACTCACTACCCCTGGTCAAGGCCCCAACAACAGGTCAAAAATCGAAAAACACAGAAAAATCAGCACAATCCCATTCCATCCATGCCCTCCATGATGTTTAAGTTCAAGACAGCCCACAGAAAGACTAGGCCCATGCTAGACTCAAATACCCCTGGTGAAAAGGCCACAATTACAGGCCAAAAAAACGAAAATCACTGAAAAATCTGCACAATCCCATTCCATCCATGGCCTCCATGATGTTTAAATTCAAGACAACCCACAGAAAGACTAGGCCCATGCAAGACTCACTACCCCTGGGCATAAATAAAGGTTGAAAAGTAGGCAAAATGGTTGGAGGCCTAACAACAAAGCCTGCATTCAAAATGGCCACTTGCCTGCCAGCACATGGCCAGTGCCTGTAGCTGCACTCAAAATGGCCACCAGCCACATGGCATGCCCCTCCCCATGAACACCCCCAAAAATCGAAAAACACTGCAAAATCAGCACAATCCCATTCCATCCATGGCCTCCATGATGTTTAAATTCAAGACAACCCACAGAAAGACTAGGCCCATGCAAGACTCACTACCCCTGGGCATAAATAAAGGTTGAAAAGTAGGCAAAATGGTTGGAGGCCTAACAACAAAGCCTGCATTCAAAATGGCCACTTGCCTCCTAGCACATGGCCAGGGCCTGCCTGTACCAGCACTCAAAATGGCCCCCACCCACATGGCCTGTCCCCATGAACACCCCCAAAAATCGAAAAACACTGCAAAATCAGCACAATCCCATTCCATCCATGCCCTCCATGATGTTTAAATTCAAGACACCCCACAGAAAGACTAGGCCCATGCACCACTCACTACCCCTGGTCAAGGCCCCAACAACAGGTCAAAAATCGAAAAACACAGAAAAATCAGCACAATCCCATTCCATCCATGCCCTCCATGATGTTTAAGTTCAAGACAGCCCACAGAAAGACTAGGCCCATGCACCACTCACTACCCCTGGTCAAGGCCCCAACAACAGGTCAAAAATCGAAAAACACAGAAAAATCAGCACAATCCCAATTCATCCATGGCCTCCATGATGTTTAAGTTCAAGACAACCCACAGAAAGACTCAGTCCACCCACCACTGAGTACCCCTGGGCAAAAGGCCCCAAAACAGCCCAAAAATCGAAAATTCCAAAATTTTAATTGCAGCAACTGTAATGCCCCAAACAAACTTACTTGTAAAATTTCTAATCCAACAGTGATCCAAAGAAAGTCAAAAAGGCCTCAAATCCAAATATCCAGCAGCATCCACAAAAAGTAATCCTTCCAGCTCCAGACCCAAATGAAAAGTGACCAGGAGATGGACAAAGCACTGGGAGGAGCCTGCTGAACAGGAACAGGAAGTTGAAGACTGTGGGGCACTTCCTTCCTCCCACCCCCCTGCCCCCCTCTCCAAAATGGACTCCTCGCTAAAAAAGTGCAGGCAAATGTCAAACTAAGGAGTTATTCAGATAAAAATCATCATTTCTAGAAGGTTTATGCTGCTTGCTGGTGGATTTCTTGTGCAGAATTGCAAATTTATATTTTCGCTCGCCGCATCTCAAATCTCGCAATTGCGAAGTACCGCGAGACGTGATCTCGCCGTACTCGCGTTGACAAACTATCGCTGGCAAGCCGCGATGACGTAATCGCGCTCGCCAATTCCCGCGGGATCACACAGCAAGATCCAAAATGGCGCAGCACTCGCAAACTATCGAAAAAAACAACTCGGCAAACGATGATAAACGCCGCGCGCCGCAAAAATTGTATCACCAACGCCGCGCGCCGCCAAAAAAATCCGCTGCGTGCGAATTTGAGGATTTTGCGGGAAATTCGCAAATCTCGCGGATTGCGTATTTCCCAAAAATCCGCAAAATCCGCGAGCGTAACGGATTTTCCGCCCACACCTACTTGTCATGCCATTCCAGTTTTAACCCGGCCATGTGCAAATCAGTCTTGACCCTGTGCCCCATGGAAACAATCCAGCCCGAACTGCCAAGCCAGGGCCTCTCTGGACTGGAAAAAAGCATCCTAGGACCTGTTTCAGGCTTTCATCCGTCATCAGCCAGGATAGCTTGATTCCAGTCTCATGGAGAGCACGGGACTCACGTCTGAGCACACCCGTCTCACTAGGGGTGACAAATGCAAAAACAACAGTTGATGGACAGAATGCAGAACAATGTCATACATTCACCCCAGTACAGAGACCTGGGCCTAAATCCATCGTTGTTTTGCTCACCAAGCAATTCCAGTTGATGGTCAGAATGCAGAACAATGTTATACATTCACATCAGTACTGACATCTGGGCCTAAATCCATTGTTGTTCTGCTCACCATGCCATTCCAGTTCGAACCCAGCCATATGCAAATCAGTCTTGATCCTCAGCCCGAACTGACAAGCCAGGTCCTCCCTGGACTGGAAATCAGCATCCTAGGACCGGTTTCAGGCTTTCAGCCCTCATCATCAAGGATAGTTTGTTTCCAGTGGTATGGAGAGCACGGGACTCATGTCTGAGCATACCCATCCTACTCGAGGTGACAAATGCAAAAACAACAGTTGATGGTCAGAATGCAGAACATTGTTATACATTCACCCCAGTACGGACATCTGGGCCTAAATCTGTCGTTGTTCTGCTCACCATGCCATTCCAGTTTGAACCCAGCCATATGCAAATAAGTCTTGACCCTGTTCCGAATGGGAACAATCCAGCCCGAACTGCCAAGCCAGGTCCTCTCTGGACTGGAAAAAAGCATCCTAGGACCTGTTTCAGGCTTTCAGCCGTCATCAGCCAGGATAGCTTGATTCCAGTCCCATGGAGAGCATGGGACTCACGTCTGAGCACACCCGTCTCACTAGGGGTGACAAATGCAAAAACAAAAGTTGATGGACAGAATGCAGAACAATGTCATACATTCACCCCTGTACAGAGACCTGGGCCTAAATCCATCGTTTTTTTGCTCACCATGCAATTCCAGTTTGAACCCAGCCATATGCAAATCAGTCTTGACCCTCTGCCTCATGGGAAAGGTCCAACCTGAACTGCCAAGCCAGGTCCTCCCTGGGCTGAAAACAAACATCCTAGGACCGGTTTCAGGCTTTCAGCCCTCATCAGCCAGGATAGCTTGATTCCAGTGGCATGGAGAGCACGGGACTCACGTCTGAGCATACCCGTCCCACTCGAGGTGACAAATGCAAAAACAGCATTTGATGGACAGAATGCAGAACAATGTCATACATTGACACCAGTACAGAGATCTGGGACTAAATCCATAGTTTTTTTGCTTGTCATGACATTCCAGTTTTAACCTGGCCATACGCAAATCAGTCTTGACCCTGTGCCCCATGGGAACAGTCCAGCCCGAACTGCCAAGCCAGGTCCTCCCAGGACTGGAAACAAGCATCCTAGGACTGGTTTCAGGCTTTCAGCCCTTATCAGCCAGGATAGCTTGATTCTAGTGGCCTGGAGAGCACAGGACTCACGTTTGAGCATACCCGTCCCATTCGGGGTAACAAATGCAAAAACAACAGTTAATGGACAGAATGCCAAACTAATACATTTACTCCAGTACAGAGACCTGGGCCTAAATCCATTGTTTTTCTGCTCACCATGCCATTCCAGTTTGCACCCAGCATATGCAAATCAGTCTTGGCCCTGTGCCCCAAGGGAACAGTCTAGTCCGAACTGACAAGCCAGGTCCTCCCTGGACTGGAAGTAAGCATCCTGGGACCAGTTTCAGACTTTCAGCCCTCATCAGCCAGGATAGTTTGATTCCAGTGGCATGGAGAGCACGGGACTCACGTCTGAGCATACCCGTCCCACTCGAGGTGAAAAATGAAAAAACAGCATTTGATGGACAGAATGCAGAACAATGTCATACATTGACCCCAGTACAGAGATCTGGGAGTAAATCCATAGTTTTTTTTCTTGTCATGACATTCCAGTTTTAACCTGGTCATATGCAAATCAGTCTTGACCCTGTGCCCCATGGGAACAGTCCAGCCCGAACTGCCAAGCCAGGTCCTCCAAGGACTGGAAACAAGCATCCTAGGACTGGTTTCAGGCTTTCAGCCCTTATCAGCCAGGATAGCTTGATTCTAGTGGCCTGGAGAGCACAGGACTCACGTTTGAGCATACCCGTCCCATTCGGGGTAACAAATGCAAAAACAACAGTTAATGGACAGAATGCCAAACTAATACATTTACCCCAGTACAGAGACCTGGGCCTAAATCCATTGTTTTTTTGCTCACCATGCCATTCCAGTTTGAACCCAGCCATTTGTAAATCAGTCTTGACCCTATGCCTCATGGGAACAGTCCAACCTGAAGTGCCAAGCCAGGTCCTCCCTGGACTGGAAACAAAATAACCTGTTACCGGTTTCAGGCTTTCAGCCCTCATCAGCCAGGATAGCTTGATTCCAGTGGCATGGAGAGCATGGGGCTCACGTCTGATCATACCCGTCCCTCTCGGGGGTGACAAATGCAAAAAAACCAGTTGATGGACAGAATGCAGAACTATGTCATACATTCACCCCAGTACAGAGATCTGGGACTAAATCCATCGATTTTTTGCTCTTCATGCCATTCCAGTTTGAACCAAGCCATATGCAAATCAGTCTTGATCCTCAGCCCGAACTGACAAGCCAGGTCCTCCCTGGACTGAAAATCAGCATCCTAGGACTGGTTTCAGGCTTTCAGCCCTCATCATCATGGATAGTTTTGTTTCCAGTGGCATGGAGAGCATGGGACTCATGTCTGAGCATACCCGTCCCACTCGAGGTGACAAATTCAAAAACAACAGTTGATGGACAGAATGCAGGACAATGTCATACATTTACGCCAGTACAGAGATCTGGGACTAAATCCATCGTTTTTTTGCTTGTCATGCCATTCCAGTTTTAACCCAGCATATGCAAATCAGCCTCGGCCCTGTGCCCCATGGGAACAGTCTAGCCCGAACTGACAAGCCAGGTCCTCCCTGGACTGGAAATAAACATCCTGGGACCAGTTTCAGATTTTCAGCCCTCATCAGCCAGGATAGTTTGATTACAGTGGAATGGAGAGCATGGGACTCACGTCTTAGCATACCCGTCCCACTCGAGTTGACAAATGCAAAAACAGCAGTTGATTGACAGAATGCAGAACAATGTCATACATTCACCCCAGTACAGAGATCTGGGACTAAATCCATTGTTTTTTTGCTCGTCATGCCATTCCAGTTTGAACCTAGCCATATGCAAATCAGTCTTCACCCTGTGCCCCATGGGAACAGTCCAGCCCGAACTGTCAAGCCAGGTCCTCCCTGGACTAGAAATAATCATCCTAGGACCGGTTTCAGGGTTTCAACCAACATTAGCCAGGAAATTTTGATTCCAGTGGCATGGAGAGCACAGAACTCACTTCTAAGCATACCCGTCCCACTCGAAGTGACAAATGCAAACACAAGAGTTGATGGACAGTGTGAGAAGTTGGCCTGGTATATAATGCTCACTAATTCTAGTGATCTCTTTGTACCATGCCAAGCAACCCTTATGATGATTGGTTGTAATTCAACCTTGTAGACCAGTTATCCTAGTGGTAACGTGGACAAAGCAGTCTTAGGCTAAACTCTGAAAGGCATGTGAAGCCAGCTGTATTACAATACACAACCCCCTTGAATACCAAATGAAAGGGACACCACACAGATATATATTGAAAATATATATTGATTTATTAACTATAAAATCCCCTGGACTCTTTATGAGCACAGAAGCACAAGCGTTAACTCCATGGCTGCTAGGGCAATTCCCCTCCTGTGCTGGGAAATTGCTATTTTCATTGTTTTATGACGAGCTGGGCTCGTCATCAGTGTATGAGGAGGCTACACCATGACGAGCCCAGCTCGTCATGAGTGTGGAAGGGGTTAAATCACAAGACAGTTTAAAATACACAAAAGTTGCACAATATGGATGAGCCCTAGGGGCCACCTAAACCATATACTAAGAAAGTGGTATAAGAGATACCAATCAGGACAGGAACAGGCCTAGGGCCTTGGGAATCGCTGGAGCTATTCGAGACTAGCAGTGACTAAGTCGGGAAAGGCCCGCGGGACTCGGGTGCAGTGTCTAAAGTGCACGCACTTTCCAATGTAAAGTCTATGGTGCGTAAAAAGTACAGAGTTAGTTAGTTCGGAACCTTCCGAGTGACCTAGAACGCTGAAACTTAAGACACAGGCCCTTGAGATGTGTACCAGTGTAGGAACACCGGCGGAGCTGAGTTACCTCACCCACAGGAAGCGGGTGCACAGGGTCGAAGTAGTGTCGGGTTTCGTCACGCTGGTCGATGGTGCTTGGAGCTGAAGATGCTGCAGGCGGCTCGATGTGAAGAGTTCCGGTGGATCCAAGGGTGGATCTGAAGTTGTGAAGACCTGAAAGCAGAGGGGACAATGTTCAAAGTCACTAGCCAGTGACTACCGTGGAACCAGATTGGAACCAGGCGATGTCGGGTGCAAACAGGCGTTGAGGTGTAGCTTCTCTCTGCAGCCACGTGGACACTGGGGGTCGAGGACGTCCAGGAGTCGGTCACGAGCTGTCCCACGCAGGCTTCTCGCTGTTGGCGGTGTCGGCGACCTGATCGGAGCAAACAGGCCTTGGCTAATGCAAGCCACGCAGGAATCGAAAGATGCTTAACACTCGGATCAGCAAGGTCAGAGCAAGTGCTCCTTTGTGTAGTTTGTCGGTTTCATCGCCAAGATGGCCGCTGACCATGTGGCTAGTGGCCGGGATGGTGCGTCGAGTGGCACAATGCAAAAGGGCCCCACGCAGATCGTGGAGATGCTGGGGGGCTGATCTTTGGTGCAAGGGCTGCTCGGTGGTGGGGGTTCTCAGTCCCCAAAGCACAACATCGAGGATGCCTCAGATGCTGCACAGTCAGCTTTTCGAGCGTCTTCCAAGAGGTCCGGTCCCACGTCACTCGGTTCCTCCACGGGTCCCTTCTTTGCAGGGACGGTGGATCGGGCTCTGAGAGGTCTGGGAGTCTGATTCTTGTCGGGCTCTGGGCTCGGGCTCTGGCGGGAGGCAGCGGCAAAGCAGATGTCGAGTTGCTGGTTGGTGCCTGTGTTCACAGGGTGGCAACTCCTAGGCCACAAGGGAGATTCTCTTCAGTCTTCTGAGCAGCAGAATGTCGAAGTCTAGTCTTCTTCTGTATTTCAAGTTGATTCAGGATGATCTGCTGTGCAATGGCACTGCTCCCACTCTTATTCCCAATCTGAGGGGTGGATCACCTACTAGGTCCCTCCTCTTGGAGGAACCAGGAAGGGGGGCGGTTACACCCCCTTTCCTTTGTCCAGCTCCTCGCCAGGCCTGGGTCTGGAAAGTCCCAGGACCGGTTTGGACTGGCTTATGCACGGGGACACCTTGTGTGCCCCGGGCATGTCTGATTCTATTCAGCCCTGTCCTACCCAATACACAAAACCCTGTCTGGGGTGGTGCTCGCCCCTCCCAAGGCAGGAAACCCTTTGTCCAAGCCTCCCTCGCTGGAAGGACTCCCAGCAGCAGGAGGTCAGACTCGTGTCTGTGGTGGCAGCATCCATTTTGTGATGCTGAGGCTCTGGTTAACTTTAACCGGGGTTAAGGCTACACACATGTTGTGTCCCTCTAGAAGGGTGGAATGCTATCCCCGTCAACAGAACTGTCGAGGGGATAGTATTCCAATTCGTATGACACCTTACTCGACATGTTTTGATAAAGCCAAACCAAAGATAGCATTTAACCGCGAGGATTATAATGCACTTAAGAGTATATGGTATGGCAATATCCCGGAACAGCTTAGGGAGTGGTTCCCGACAGCTGCAGAAAGGCTCAGCTCATGCTAGAGCACCATCTCACATATTTCCAAGCACTCTGCCTCCAGGATTGATGAGGCCTTCCATAAGAGTGGCTGATAGGAACATATGTGTCCAGTTTAGGGTTAGGCACAGGCATACTGTTCCTAAGTAAGAGGTGATTACACCAACTTACCCCAGCTGAGTGATCAGCCAGTTGTGTCAAATATGGAGGCCAGGCCAGGGGTGGCACAATACATGCTGCAGCCCCTGGTAGGCCTTGGAAACACCTATGCCCTGGGTACCTAGGGTACACTGTTACAGGGGCCAATAAGGTGAACCAGTTCCAATTCGTAATGCACCTAAAGTGCATTGGCAGTAATTTAGAGAGAGAACAGCAGGCTGTGGGTCTGATTAGCAGGCCCACAGCCACATTAAGTCATAAACCAGTGAAGCAAAAAGCAAAAATTTGGGGTGACCATAGGATAGCAGACCCTACTCTCCTAAAGACAGAACGCAGAACAATCTCATACATTGACCCCAGTACAGAGATCTGGGACTAAATCCATCATTTTTTTGCTTGTCATGCCATTCTAGTTTTAATCCGGCCATATGCAAATCAGTCTTGACCCTGTACCCCATGGGAACAGTCCAGCCCGAACTGCCAAGCCAGGTCCTCCCTGAACTGGAAATAAGCATCCTAGGACCGGTTTCAGACTTTCAGCCCTCATCAGCCAGGATAGCTTGATTCCAGTGGCATGGAGAGCACAGGACTCACGTCTGAGCATGCCGGTCCCACTAGTGGTGACAAATGCAAAAACAACAGTTGATGGACAGAGTGCAAAACAATGTCATACATTCACCCCAGTACAGAAACCTGGGCCTAAATCCATCGTTTTTTTGCTCACCAAGCAATTCCAGTTGATGTTCAGAATGCAGAACAGTGTTATACATTCACCCCAGTCCGGACATCTGGTACTAAATCCATCGTTGTTCTGCTCACCATGCCATTCCAGTTTGAACCCAGCCATATGCCAATCAGTCTTGATCCTCAGTCCGAACTGACAAGCCAGGTCCTCCCTGGACTGGAAATCAGCATCCTAGGACCGGTTTCAGGCTTTCAGCCCTCATCATCAAGGATAGTTTGTTTCCAGTGGCATGGAGAGCACGGGACTCATGTCTGAGCATACCCGTCCCACTCGAGGTGACAAATTCAAAAACAACAGTTGATGGACAGAATGCAGAACAATGTCATACATTTACCCCAGTACAGAGATCTGGTACTAAATCCATCGTTTTTTTGCTTGTCATGTCATTCCAGTTTCAACCCGGCCATGTGCAAATCAGTCTTGACCCTGTGCCCCATGGAAACAGTCCAGCCCGAACTGCCAAACCAGGTCCTCCCTGGACTGGAATCAAGCATTCTAGGCCTGGTTTTAGGTTTTCAGCCATCATCAGCCAGGATAGCTTGATTCTAGTGGCATGGAGAGCACGTGTCTCACGTCTGAGCATACCCGTCTTACTCGGGGTGACATTTGCAAAAACAACAGTTGATGGACAGAAAGCAGAACAATGTCATACATTCACCCCGGTACAGAGATCCGTGTCTAAATTCATAGTTTTTTTGTTCACCATGCCATTCCAGTTTGAACCCAGCCATATGCAAATCAGTCTTCACCCTGTGCCCCATGGGAACAGTCCATCCCGAAATGCCAAGCCATGTCCACCCTGGATGGGAAACAAGCATCCTAAGACTGGTTTCAGGATTTCAGCCCTCATCAGCCAGGATATCTTGATTCCAGTGGCATGGAGTGCAAGGGACATACATCTTAGAATACCCATCCACTCAGAGTGACAAATGAAAAAACAACAGTTGATGGACAGAATGCAGAACAATGTCATACATTCACCCCAGTACAGAGATCTGGGCCTAAATCTATTGTTGTTCTGCTCACCATGCTATTCCAGTTTTAACCCAGCCATATGCAAATCAGTCTTGACCCAGTGCCCCATGGGAACAGTCCAGCCCGAACTGCCAAGCCAGGTCCTCCCTCGACTGGAAACAAGCATCCTAGGACCGGTTTCAGGCTTTCAGCGCTCATCAGCCAGGATAGCTTGATTTAGTGGCATGGAGAGCACAGGGCTCATGTCTGAGCATACCCGTCGCACTCGGGGTGACAAATGCAAAACCAACAGTTGATGGACAGAATGTAGAACAAGGTCATACATTCACCCCAGTACAGAGATCTGGGCCTAAATCCATCGTTGTTCTGCTCACCATGCCATTCCAGTTTGAACCCAGCCATATGCAAATCATTCTTGACCCTGTGCCCCATGGGAACAGTCCAGCCGGAACTGCCAAGCCAGGTCCTCCCTGGACTGGAAACAAGCATCCTAGGACCGGTTTCAGGCTTTAAGCCCTCATCAGCCAGGAGAGCTTGATTCCAGTGGCATGGAGAGCACGGGACTCATATCTGAGCATACCCGTCCCACTCGGGTGACAAATGCAAAAACAACAGTTAATGGACAGAATGCAGAACTAATACATTCACCCCAGTACAGAGACCTGGGCCTAAATCCATAGTTTTTTTGCTCACCATGCCATTCCAGTTTGAACCCAGCCATTTGTAAATCAGTCTTGACCCTGTGCCTCATAGGAACAGTCCAACCTGAAGTTCCAAGCCTGGTCCTCCCTGGACTGGAAACAAAATAACCTATTACCGGTTTCAGGCTTTCAGCCCTCATCAGCCAGGATAGCTTGATTCCATTGGCATGGAGAGCACGGGACTCACGTCTGAGCATACCCGTCCCACTCGGGGTGACAAATGCAAAAACAACAATTGATGGACAGAATGCAGAACAATGTCATACATTCACCCCAGTACAGAGATCTGGGACTAAATCCATTGTTTTTTTGCTCGTCATGCCATTCCAGTTTGAACCCAGCCATGTGCAAATCAGTCTTGATCCTCAGCCCGAACTGACAAGCCAGGTCCTCCCTGGACTGGAAATCAGCATCCTAGGACCGGTTTCAGACTTTCAGCCCTCATCATCAAGGATAGTTTGTTTCCAGTGGCATGGAGAGCACGGGACTCATGTCTGAGCATACCCGTCCCACTCGAGGTGACAAATTCAAAAACAACAGTTGATGGACAGAATGCAGAACAATGTCATACATTTACCCCAGTACAGAGATCTGGGACTAAATCCATTGTTTCTTTGCTTGTCATGTCATTCCAGTTTTAACCCGGCCATATTCAAATCAGTCTTGACCCTGTGCCCCATGGAAACAGTCCAGCCCGAACTGCCAAGCCAGGTCCTCCCGGGACTGGAAAGAAGCATCCTAGGATCGGTTTCAGGCTTTAAGCCCTCATCAGCCAGGATTGCTTGATTCCAGTGGCATGGCGAGCACAGAACATACATCTGAGCCTACCTGTCGGATTCGGGGTAATAAATGCAAAAACAACAGTTAATGGACAGAATGCAGAACTAATATATTCACCCCAGTACAGAGACCTGGGCCTAAATCCATCGTTGTTTTGCTCACCAAGCAATTCCAGTTGATGGTCAGAATGCAGAACAATGTTATACATTCACATCAGTACTGACATCTGGGCCTAAATCCATTGTTGTTCTGCTCACCATGCCATTCCAGTTCGAACCCAGCCATATGCAAATCAGTCTTGATCCTCAGCCCGAACTGACAAGCCAGGTCCTCCCTGGACTGGAAATCAGCATCCTAGGACCGGTTTCAGGCTTTCAGCCCTCATCATCAAGGATAGTTTGTTTCCAGTGGTATGGAGAGCACAGAACATACATCTGAGCCTACCTGTCCGATTCGGGGTAATAAATGCAAAAACAACAGTTAATGGACAGAATGCAGAACTAATATATTCACCCCAGTACAGAGACCTGGGCCTAAATCCATTGTTTTTTTGCTCACCATGCCATTCCAGTTTGAACCCAGCCATTTGTAAATCAGTCTTGACCCTGTGCCTCATAGGAACAGTCCAACCTGAAGTTCCAAGCCAGGTCCTCCCTGGACTGGAAACAAAATACCCTATTACCGGTTTAAGGCTTTCAGCCCTCATCAGCCAGGATAGCTTGATTCCATTGGAATGGAGTGCACGGGACTCACGTCTGAGCATACCCGTCCCACTCGGGGTGACAAATGCAAAAACAACAGTTGATGGACAGAATGCAGAACAATGTCATACATTCACCCCAGTACAGAGATCTGGGACTAAATCCATCGTTTTTTTGCTCGTCATGCCATTCCAGTTTGAACCCAGCCATATGCAAATCAGTCTTGATCCTCAGCCCGAACTGACAAGCCAGGTCCTCCCTGGACTGGAAATCAGCATCCTAGGACCGGTTTCAGGCTTTCAGCCCTCATCATCAAGGATAGTTTGTTTCCAGTGGCATGGAGAGCACGGGACTCATGTCTGAGCATACCCGTCCCACTCGAGTTGACAAATTCAAAAACAACAGTTGATGGACAGAATGCAGAACAATGTCATACATTAGTGGAGAAGTGTGGCTCAATGCTTAGAGCGGCAGACCTTGATGCAGAACCCTGGCCAGGGACCAGGGTTCGATTCCCGCCTTGACGGGTTTCGGGCTTAAATTCCTCTGACCGGATATTCTCGCCTCAGTGCCGATTCTAAGCTTGGGTCCCACGCTGCAACTCTGGGCAATAGCTTGCTTAGTCTCCACAATGGCCCCCGATGCACAAGGGATGCCTGGTTTCACCATGGGATGCCCAGGAGTGGACACCCCACAAGGAAAAGCCAGGAGGGGTTCCCTTGTGGTAGGAGTACAAGCGCCGGGATGCCTCCGGGTCACTGTTCGCGCTATACAAATACGCCACATTTACATTTACATTTACCTCAGTACAGAGATCGGGGACTAAATCCATCGTTTTTTTGCTTGTCATGTCATTCCAGTTTTAACCCGGCCATATTCAAATCAGTCTTGACACTGTGCCCCATGGAAACAGTCCAGCCCGAACTGCCAAACCAGGTCCTCCCTGAACTGGAATCAAGCATTCTAGGCCTGGTTTTAGGTTTTCAGCCATCATCAGCCAGGATAGCTTGATTCTAGTGGCATGGAGAGCACGTGTCTCACGTCTGAGCATACCCGTCTTACTCGGGGTGACAAATGCAAAAACAACAGTTGATGGACAGAAAGCATAACAATGTCATCCATTCACCCCTTTACAGAGATCCGTGTCTAAATTCATAGTTTTTTTGTTCACCATGCCATTCCAGTTTTAACCCAGCCATATGCAAATCAGTCTTCCCCCTGTGTCCCATGGGAACAGTCAATCCTGAAATGCCAAGCCAGGTCCACCCTGGACTGGAAACAAGCATCCTAAGACTGGTTTCAGGCTTTCAGCCCTCATCAGCCAGGATATCTTGATTTAGTGGCATGGAGAGCACAGGGCTCATGTCTGAGCACACCCGTCTCACTAGGGGTGACAAATGCAAAAACAACAGTTGATGGACAGAATGCAGAACAATGTCATACATTCACCCCAGTACAGAGATCTGGACCTAAATCCATTGTTGTTCTGCTCACCATGCTATTCCAGTTTGAACCCAGCCATATGCAAATCAGTCTTGACCCAGTGCCCCATGGGAACAGTCCAGCCCGAACTGCCAAGCCAGGTCCTCCCTCGACTGGAAACAAGCATCCTAGGACCGGTTTCAGGCTTTCAGCGCTCATCAGCCAGGATAGCTTGATTTAGTGGCATGGAGAGCACAGGGCTCATGTCTGAGCATACCCGTCGCACTTGGGGTGACAAATGCAAAAACAACAGTTGATGGACAGAATGTAGAACAAGGTCATACATTTACCCCAGTACAGAGATCTGGGCCTAAATCCATCGTTGTTCTGCTCACCATGCCATTCCAGTTTGAACCCAGCCAAATGCAAATCATTCTTGACCCTGTGCCCCATGGGAACAGTCCAGTCGGACCTGCCAAGCCAGGTCCTCCCTGGACTGGAAACAAGCATCCTAGGACCGGTTTCAGGCTTTCAGCCCTCATCAGCCAGGAGAGCTTGATTCCAGTGGCATGGAGAGCACGGGACTCACATCTGAGCATACCCGTCCCACTCGGGTGACAAATGCAAAAACAACAGTTGATGGACAGGATGCAGAAGAATGTCATACATTCACCCCAGTACAGAGATCTGTGACTAAATCCATTGTTGTTCTGCTCACCATGCCATTCCAGTTTGAACCCAGCCATATGCAAATCAGTCTTGACCCTGTGCCCTATGGGAACAGTCCAGCCCGAACTGCCAAGCCAGGTCCTCCCTCGACTAGAAACAAGCATCCTAGGACCGGTTTCAGGCTTTCAGCCCTCATCAGCCAGGAATGGATAGCTTGATTCCAGTGGCAAGGAGAGCACAGGACTCATTTCTGAGCATACCTGCCCCACTCGGGGTGACAAATGAAAAACAACAGTTGATGGACAGAATGCAGAACAATGTCATACATTCACCCCGGTACAGAGATCTAGGCCTAAATCCATTGTTTTTTTGCTCACAATGCCATTCCAGTTTGAACCCAGCCATATGCAAATCAGTCTTCACCCTGTGCCCCATGGGAACAGTCCAGCCAGAAATTCCAAGCCAGTTCCTCCCTGGACTGAAAACAAGCATCCTAGGACTGGTTTCAAGCTTTCAGCCCTCATCAGCCAGGATAGCATGATTCCAGTGGCATGGAGAGCACAGGACTCACGTCTGAGCATACCCGTCGCACTCGGGGTGACAAATGCAAAAACAACAGTTGATGGACAGAATGTAGAACAATGTTATACATTCACCCCAGTACAGAGATCTGGGATTAAATCCATCGTTTTGTTGCTTGTCATGCCATTCGAGTTTGAAACCAGCCATGTGCAAATCAGTCTTGACCCTGTGCCCCTAGGGAACAGTCCAGCCCGAACTGCCAAGCCAGGTCCTCCCTGGACTGGAAACAAGCATCCTAGGACCGGTTTCAAGCTTTCAACCCTCATCAGCTAGGATAGCTTGATTCCAGTGGCATGGAGAGCACAGGACTCACGTCTGAGCATACCCGTCGCACTCGGGGTGACAAATGCAAAAATAACAGTTGATGAACAGAATGCATAACATTGTCATACATTCACGCCAGTACAGATATCTGGGCCTAAATTCATCGTTATTTTGCTCACCATGCCATTCCAGTTTGAACCCAGCCAAATGCAAATCAGTCTTGACCCTGTGCTCCATGGTTACAGTTCAGCCCGAACTGTCTTGGTATGGTAAAGTATCCAGCCAACATACACTTTCATATTACATTAGCTGAAGAATGGTTTACCACTATTGATTTGTGTCAGGTTCCTAACACAGTGCCATTTCATAGGATAGTCAGGAGTAATTCCAAAAAGAAGCTTAAAATCTGGGAAAACATAATTGAACAAGCATTTGCATAGTTAATAGGTCTAGCCTTTGGGACCTTATACGTGTTTGGTTATCCAGTACAATATCCTTGGTGCAACAACATCAACTGTTGCATGGCTAAACGCTTATAAGCTCCCAAAGGCGAGACCTATTGGCTATGACAATGCTTGTTTCACTTTGGTGTGATTTCCCTGCTTATATGTCGCATTACTATTTGACCTAATTATCATTTGTTGGCACACTCTTTTTTTTTTTTAAGTGGGCCTGTGGCGTCAACACACCTTTAACACGGCGCACTATATTTTTCAGCAAATTTTATTTCATAAGGTTTCAGATGCCTGGGCAGCACACAGCAGACATCGCTTTTTTATTTTAAATACTTTCATCCCGTTTGCGATCCTGTACGCATTCATTGCCATTGTTTCACATCGTCTAGCCCCATGTTAAATGACAAGAAACAATGGCAATGAATGGACTGTCATTTTGTTGGCAGTAACGTTCCCTCTGGTTGACTGGATTAGCATCAATATTTGAAGACAGCTAGCTCGTAGCTAAAAGGCAGGTCTGCGCAACTGGAATAAATTGCCTTAGGAGGACTTTTGGGGGAGATGTATCTCACTTGGGAGCAGACATAGTTGTAAGGCACATACCAGTTCACACTGAAGCAAGCGACAAGGGCTGAACTCACAAGTGATTTGAAAAGTGTAACTCACAAAATAAAGCAGTCTGAATTACTGGTAAGTCCTTGATATGCTCCCTCAGTGGATGGCAATGTACCACACAGAAATAGAATACCAATTCCTCTTGTTCCCCTTCTCACCTTTCCTTGAAGGGCACCTCCAGCTGCACTGAGAGACGTGAATGGCACTCCCATGTGTTTCTCCTACTCACCCAACCCCGTCCTTCCATCAGACCCAGGATAAACCTACGAATGGCACCCTACAGTGAAGTCAGAGCTACGTGCCTCAGCTTATGGAGGGGCGTCGTCGAGGCAGTGGCCTGCCTGCTGCATGTAGGTTTACTTAGTTGCGAGGTATTGTGGTGTAATTGGGAATATGTACAATTTATTACTCCAGATGAGATGATACCTGGAAAACATTTAAATTCTGTCGCTGTTACATTTTGAACACATTTGATTAATGGTTGTAAACATCAGCGTGGTGTTAGCTCCTGCGAGTTCAGACATTTCTCACCAAGTAGCCGGGGAGTGTAATGGACTCCGCTCTGCCCAGGGCCTGTGTGGTGATGTGTGGTGGTTGGACTTGGGCCTGGGTACGGGCGGCGGGTTCATTGATGCCCTGCTTGTTCACAATCCATACAACGGTTTCCTTCAAACTAAATTTTTATGTCGTTAGGCCCAGCTACAGACAGCTTTAAATCTTTTTTAAACTTATTTGAATAAATCTAACAAAAGATACAATGACGAGCAGTACAGAGAGCCAGTGGGCTGTGGATTAGCCCTCCTTCAGCCATGTTTACCAAGTCTTTTTATGGTTTGCCATTGCTTTGGTGGGCCGCCCATAAAGGCCAGTCCTGTTTTTAGATGGTACCAAGAAGCTCTTTTTCGTCACATTTAGGGTTTTGTGATGAGGCATCAACTAGTCCATTTGTTAAAGTTCAGATATGTAACCTCTAGCTTGACTCAGTATATGTGCTTGCCGACATAATCATACTACAGTTATTGCTTTGTGGGATTTTAGAAAGAATATTTAGGTTGTGGAAAACTTAGGCTGTCATAACGAGAAAGTGTTGTTCACCAATCTTACTTGTCCATATTTTCTTGATAAAATGTTCAGATAACTGCATCCCTAGTGCCGGGGGAACAACACACTTTCTCTTTCAACTCTAGGAATGCTTTTGTGCAATTGTTGTCCATGGAAGCAGATCAAACACATCCCTGTGCGTCAGCCTAAGTAAAGGCTTAGCCACTAGGGAAAAGTTATGTATTCACTGTCTACAGTGAATTGTGGTTATAGTTAAGTACGGCGGCTAGCCGTGGGACAATCTATCTATTTTTTCACCCCTGCTCCCTCTACGCCCCCTTTTGTATTTACATTGCCCATACTCCTGGGCCATCACTCACATCCATTATGGACAATCCAGGCCTCAGTTTTGATGACGAGACAGTGACTGAGATTGATAGGGCACCCTCACTATTTGCAGAAGATGGTAGCGCAGTCACCAGCAGTAAAAATGACGACTGGAAGTCTTTGCAGACACTCAGGAAGTTGCAGATTAAGACGGCATTACACAGCTTTATTATGACAGAATATCTCAGGGCATATATCGCCCCTAACGGCCTCCTGATTAAGGGTGGGCGTAAAATCCGTTTTGCGGGCGAATTTGCGGATTTTCAGCGATTTCGCGATCCACGAATCTCGCGAAATCGCAGTAAAATCCGCTAATCAGCGGGGACGAATTTTCAGCCAAGCAAGGGTTACAGCAGCAGGTGCAAAAGTTGAACCTAATTTCTTTGTAACCTTTTACAAAAGGGTTACAAACAAATTAAATTCAACTTGGCCACCAGCTGCTAATTGCTTCCTGGCGCCTCGTTGCCTACTTGCAACTATTCTCTGACCCTGCTATGACCCTTGAAGCAGGGTCAGAGAATAGTTACAAGTAGGCAACGAGGCACCTGTCCAATGAATTAAACCTCATCAGGAAGCACTTACAGATATTAAAAACAGGAAGAAGGGAGAGGATGGCAAATACACCCATTTTGAGTTGTCAGAAGGGGTTAAACTAAAAGAGACCTTTACAGCACAATTTTCATATGCATTTTGCTAAAAATAAAAAGCTGTATGTTCTGTAGGGGCAATTCAGGAATCTGGCCCTTCAGAGATCCGGCCTCTCTTTCTTTCTCTCGTTCTCTCTCTCCCTCTCTTTTTCCCTCTCTTTATCTATCTATCTATCTATCTATCTATCTATCTATCTATCTATCTATCTATCTATCTATCTATCTATCTATCTCTCTCTCCCTCTCCCATAAACGACTGCATGGGTAACTTCGCTATGCAAGCGGCTCGCGAAGATGTAAAAATCCCAGCGAACACGCAAAAAACCCAGCGAACACGCAAAAAACAAAGATTCGTACAAATTCGCGAATTTTGCGGATCGCAAATTCGCAAATCCGTAAATTCGCAGATCGCGAATTCGCAAAATTCCCCCATGCTTACTCCTGATCACACTGGCCCTGAGAATTTTCTTAGAGGACTTGACCTTTCGCCAAGAGTGGTCGCGGATTTCTTGGAAGTGCACACATGTGACTGGTTAGTGTTGATTATCAACAGGGCCAAAAGACTGTCGGATGAACTACTGATCTAGATCTCTCTATCTGAGAACTAAATTTAAGCAGGGATATCCATCACGGCCTTCAAGTCACGCCTCACAGAAATTAACCACGAGATGAGCGACCACAAAGAACACCTAATGAAGCAGAAGTTTAACCAACTACAGAAGGCTGTCAAATGCTTTGACAAGGAAAAAATCCACCCCTATACAAAGGAGGATTGCGTCTTTCAGAATAGCAAGATCACATTGGATGATGCCAGTAGCAGTCACTCCATTAGATCAGACTCAACCAGGAGCGAGTCCAGCCATGAAAACAGACAATACAGACCGAGGGGTGGATACAGACATCAACTGCCACCACCGCAGTTCCAAAGCTTTCCAGCTCATCCCTTCCAACCACCCATATACCAGGGCTGGATGGGACCACAACCCCTGTGGAATGGACCACCTGGACAAAATCCTCACATTCAACAATACCAACAATTCCAAAAACCCCCTTTTTACAACAGAGGGAGGGGCAGATGATGAGGCAAAAGAAGAGGAGGATCCAAGAATGTCTATTGGCAAGATCAGGAACAGAGGGTATTGAGGAGACACACAGTGAGACCATAGTGGTCAATCTCTCCTCCAGACCCTTAACGTCTGGGAACTTAGGCTCTTGGAGAAGGGCCTAGGCTTCTTCCCCATGCCCAAGGAAGATGACTTCAGACTACACCAAGAACTACACCAATTTGTTTGAAAAGTGCACATTTTTCTAGGAAAATCGGAGGTCCCCACTGTTGGTACAGGTTTGAAAACAAAATCCAGATTCACGCCTACTGCCGCAATGACGCCTTACAAAGTGTTGACTTCGAACAAGCCATCCTAAAAGGAAGTCAGCTACATTTCCACTGAACGTCCTTTTGACAATCTCACCAAAGAAGAAAAAGGATTACTGAAGAACATCGCGGAAGACACGGCGATCATCCTGAAACCTGCTGATAAAGGCGGTGCCACTGTGATACAGGACAAGGATCCCCACCTCACGGCTATTGATCAAGATAAGGAGCCTCATCTTCGAAGCCAAAACAGAATGCTGGATCTCATGGGATGAAGCATCATTCCTCACCAACAACTAATCCCGTATCCCCTACTTTCACTGCCTACCTAAGATTCACAAAGGGGTGAATCCACCTCCGGGGCGCCCCATCGTGTCTGGCATTGAATCCCTTCTAGAACCCCTTAGCAAATTCTAGGACTTTTTGCTATGTCCTTTGGTCGCAAAAACTCCTACATACCTGAGAGATACCACATAGGTCCTCCATCTCATAGAACACTTCATGGAACCTGGATCTATCAACCTCCCTGTTACCCTCGACGTGGAGGCATTTTATACCAACATCCCTCAGGATGCCACCATACCAGTCCTGGAGAAGGTCCTCCACAACATTGATCCATGGGCATAAGGTACTCCAATCACCTTTTTATGCAACTGTGCTACCATCGCCCTTAAAGAGAACTTTTTTACCTTTGACAAAAAACTATACCACCAAGTCCAGTGTACCAGCATGGGCAGCACCTTTGAGCCGAGCCTGGGTGTCTCTATATGGCCAATTTTGAAACAGAACACATTTTAGACACAACCAACCCGTTTGAGGCTAACATCCTGCTATGGCGTCACTATGTTGACAACATTATCATTTTTTGGAAAGGGGACGAAGAGGAATGTTGTTCCTTTTTTTATTGGATTAACACCATTGACTCATTCCTTAAATTTACAGGCACGATGTCACAGAATTCCATTCCTTTCCTAGATCTTCTGATCTCTCTACAAGAAGGCACCCTTAAGACTTACTACAAACTATAAAAAGCCCACAGATAGGAATAGTCTCCTCATGTACCACAGCCACCACCCCAAGGCATTAAGGGACACCCTAACTGTGGGCCAGTTTTTACACCTCTGTAGAAATTGTAACACACTTACTGAATTCGAGAACCAAGCAACCACGCCTACTGAGAATCTGACAGCGAGACAATACCCTACAAAAAATCATCAAACACGCATGGAAAAGAGCTAGAAATAAACAAAGAGAGTCTCTTTTAGAAATCAGGAACAAAACTAAGACAGACACTCTGACCTGTGCAACATCGTTTACCCCTGCCTCCAACAAAATCTAGAAGATTGTTAAAAAAAATTGGAAAATTCACGAGACTGGCACTTTCAACCCGGGTCCCACACCACTATTCGCCTTCAAACGCACACAGAACTTGAGAGACATTCTTGTGCATACACTCCCCAAGAACACCATCCGACAACAACCCACATTCTGGACACTGCTCCCAGTAGTGGGCCTTTTCCCATGCGGATTATGCGCAGTTTGCCCACAAACCAAACCATCCAAAGAATTAGACTTGGGGCTCACTAGACCTTGGCAACAAAGACGCCATACTAACTGTAATACGAAGAACTGTGTCTATATGATCACATGCCCGTTCGGTTCCAAGTACATAGACATGACAGCTAGACCTATAAAAGTACAGATCGGAGAACATAAGAGCACAATCCGGTGTAAGGAAACCATCACCAGACTACAGAGACGTTTCTTAGAGAATAATCACTCCCCTGACAGTTTAAAGGGGGCCGTGATCGAGTCCAACCCCTAATGGACAGCCCCAGCCCTGTTTAGACAAGAACAACGATGGGTGTTTAGACTCAGAAGTAAGGTTGTAGGGTTAAATGATGACATACCCTGGGCTGAATTAGTACTCTGAAGTCCCCCTTCTCTTCTCTCCTCATTAACAGCAGTGATACATTATGAATACCCCTCCTCACTTTGTATGGGACCAGTCTCATTCCCCTAGTTAGTGGATAACCTTGCACCCCTTTACAGCTCCAAATCATTGAAACGTCCCTTGCATCTGATCACATATGCTACCTTGTGGGGTGTCATGCAGGCAGATTAGCTGCACTGATCTCCTGTGCTGCTTTTTTCCTTGCGGTCAAATACATGAGCCATATATACTAGCACCTTCATCATACATTTGGCGATCAGTCCCAGTCAGAACTTGTGAGCACCAACATCCAAGTCTTCCTTACATTTGATGGTTTTAACTAAACATAACTTTGTCTGGGCACCACCAACTTGCTCGGTCTGCGCAACATTAGCCTCTACCACTATAGAACCACTTATGGAATAACACTACGGCTCTCGATCAGTGACCTCACATAGGATGTCGGATTACACTATACCTCCACGTTGCGGGGGGAGGCCTTGTGTACTGGGATCACAATTTGCTGTTGTCTATACCTTTTCCAGCACCATCACAACTTTACCAACATGGCCGCTATCTGCCTCACCCACTGCCTCTGGTCCATACTCAGATAGATATCACATTGTCCACACCCAATCGCATAGATGTCACATGAAACTTCCTTTTTTATGTATTATCTACTGATTACTGTGCCAAGACATCTCCCATGAACACGCATTACCAGACGTAGTTGCCTTGGCTATTTGATGATTACTATTCGTATAGGATACCTTAGATCTTTCCAAGATGGCTGCATCCTTCACACGCCCCACAAGTCTATCTTCCCCACACTCTTAGGTTGCACAAGCCGTGACGGATAAGATGCTGATTACGGCGACTATATTCATGGGGACTTCTTGCACCACTTTACCGGCGGACTGGGCAGGCTGTTAGGTCACCAGGTTTCGGTTGGCAGGTGATAAGTAAGTTGTCTACGCAGTTGGCCACCACAGGATCTCAAGGTAACTCATGACGAGCATTTTAAACTGTGTCTGGAGACATGTACTAGCGTCAAACTTTTTTTCTGCAGCTCTCCTCCCTCACCAGACCGCTATCCCCGTAGAAGCCTTATTCCACCCCGGGGAGGGTATAACATTATTGCATTATTGTGTCACAATATTATGCGGTACGCCTAGCATGCATCGCTCACGTTGTTTGCCTCATAATGTGTTTTAATCTGTTTTTAATGAGTCACACGCATGCTGGTTCACAGCGTTCTCCATTTAATTCACAGCACTTGGTCAGCGTGGAGCTCCCCTCTCTCCCTCCTCTTCTTATGATATTTCCATTCATTCCCGACACCCATCTTCATATCCTGAATTGTGTAATTTAATGGGAACTGTAAGGCACTCGGAATACAGCAGGTGACAACTATATGGGTCAGTGCAAGCCCATACCCTAACATCTATCTGCAACCCACTACCCGACGCTTATTCATACAGCTATTTTCTCTTTCTTCCAGTCACCAAGGATACCCCGCCCATTATTTAGCCTTAGTCATTTGACACATGGCGTTCCCTACCATTCATGATGAGCACTTTTCTGAGTCCACACTGCCCCTTTTTAATCCTCAGTCAATTGCTTTATTGGAGCTTTTTTCTACAATGCATGATAAAGCACTGTTTGTAATTAACCGCATTTCCTTGTCAATACTTTGACCTTTGCAGTGTTTTTTTCTCCCTTGTTCTCCCCTGTTCCCTCCTTCCCTCGTTTATGCCTCCATCAGGTTTAAACCAGAGAACACGAATAAGACGTGTCTTTAGTATACCTTATACATCCTCAATGAAGGTACGGTATGATTATAGGGAGCCTCTTTTCCTGACTCCTCCCTTCTTACATCAACACTCACAGTCCTGATGAAGTGCTCTGGGATCCATTAGGTCCCAATTAGTAGCACGAAACATGTCGACCTCTCACTTTTAACACTACACTACACTGCTACACAGGCTGAGAGAAGTGGGAATCTTTTTGTTTTTCCCTCTCTATCAGCATATAGTGCACCTCCATCCGTGCAGATTTTTGTTTAACCCTGAGGACCCTTAAATAAATACATTAGGGTACCAACGGGTTATTTTATCTTCACTCACACTCACCACTTGGCCCACACACCCACATGCACAACTGCTGCAATTCCTAAAAGATCTCCATCAAAGTGCCCTCTTAGAGGGCCCGTGAGGGACTGCAGCACCACCCCCATGAGGAGCAGTGCCCAATGATGATGCTTTACACTTGCAAGGGTGTATGAGGGCACAACACATACAGGAGTATTTTTACAGTATCCTAGCACACATAAATGCACATTTCATTTGAGGATTATCACAAGATGTATTACAAAGTAACAGTTTTCCTTCTTTTCTGATTGTTTATTCTTTATTCCAGTTGTTCCTGCCAACATGTGTTTCGTCGCTTAAAAGGCAGGTCACCCACGACTTCCTCGGGGCTGGACAGACACATATACAGAGTGATGTAAGAACATCACACATTTATCCTCAACATATTTACAACACATTTTTTTGTGAGGAGAGACCAACATTCCCAAGATTTGTTGTTCTGTGAAGCACCCAAAGGTTGTAGAGTGGTGAGATATATACATTTATGTATCCAGTGAATGGGAAATCTTGTAAGAGGCTATGCGATTTTCATTTATAAAGAGAAACCATTCTCTATGTGTGTCCAAGTCAATTGTGACGCTTCTATTCTATCTGATATGATGTACCCCAATGTGCCTTGTGCCCCTTCAGTTAAATCGTTTGTTGGAACTGTAAGCATCTAGTGAACAGAGCGTCAGACCCTTATCCCTGAAATACCTGTATCACTGTAGTTAGAAGCATCTAGCCTGTTGGGTATAAGAGTACTATATATATAGGCTGGGATAGGAACATACCTTCCAGACGGTTATAATTCCGTCCCGGCCAATTTGGCAGCCTGGGTTTAAATTAATTATGTATCCTATCCAGTCACTGTCCCGTAAATCATTCAGTCTTACAATCTGTAAATCAAACAACCATGATAAGCTGATATCTTGGCTGGGAGAATAAATACCAAGTACACATCGCAAACCCCGAAAGGTATATATATATATATATGCTGCTCAATAATACCAAAGTCTGCACCAAACGCCAGTATGTATCGTGCCGGTTCATGCAGTTTGTAGTCGAGTGACGAATATAAATCATGGCCCAACCTTATAGGCCTCGATTATGCATAGCAGGTGAGCCTACAGCTATAAACTCGCTGACTTAAAACGATACGTTTAGCGCCCATTCATCTGCGGTGTTTATTCATTGTAACGCCTATAGTGTAAATCAACACCACACCATAATGGTCTTACCTGTCATGTTAGTTATTGATCTGGAATATCTGTGATCCTTACAGAAGAATTAATAAGTAGCGGTTCAATATCCCAACTGAAATATAATAGAAGTCAAAGGCAAATCACTATAAGCCTTCATATGACTCGGAGGCAGGTATAAAAATGAGCAGTTACTATCCATACCTTAGAGTTTCAATGCCGATACAAAAGCACTAAGGTCCCGGCTCTCAAATCCAATCGTGCTTACCAAGATCTTGCAGTTGAGAGATCCATGTGGTAGTTAGTAAGTTATTGTTCATAACATCGGTACTGCATGTTAAGCAAAACCCGAAATTGTAAGTATCTGCCAACCCGTTTGTCAATAACCAAAATTTGGTGTATCGAGCAATAAGTTAGTCCACCATACCATGACATGCACCGCGGATCCTTATTTCGAATCCCCCGGCTGTCCGTCTGACTGTGATGTGAAGCTACAGCGTACCGAGTGGTTCTAATAGGAACACATGATACTTGCGTCATAGCGTGCACTCGTCGAGAATAGAAAAGGGACTATAGGGCCCTAGTACTCTCATCAGTGATCGTGTGTATCCACTTTGGTCGCCATCTTGTGAGTATCCCTGATGCACAGTAATCTAATGTGGTTCGTGCTATCGATATTGCCGTGATAATGTTGAAATAAATAAAACACATTGATTGTGCAAAGTGTACTATACTGGTGCCCGAATGGATACATCTACTGTGATGGCACTACGTAATGGGAGCATCACAGCTCATGATGTGTGTTTATTAAAATAAAGTTGGCCAATGTCATTACACACCAGCCAATATTCAAGGAGAAAAATTGAGGCCAGACACTATGGAAAAGAATGGAAGAAAAGACGAAAGAGAAAGAGGAGGGAGAGCGAGATATTCTTCTCTAATTGGGGTCATGCAACTCACATTTCTAGTTGTACCTATGCCACATCCCAAGGCATAAATTCTTATCTCAGTGCCCAGTAATCGTAGTGAGAGTATGCATGTGGTCCATTTAACAATTCTCTCAGCCTTTTTCATAAATCTTAATCTCTGTCACATTTGTGGGCGTATTCACATTTGAGGCTACTGGTGCACTGTATTTACACATTCGGGCCACACATGTATATATTTTGTAATGTTATAAACACATATATAGATCATGCAAGCACTGTACATTTGAATGCATTTCTATGTCAATATGTTAACATTTCCAGTGCAGATTATTACACATGTCATCATTATATATGATTGCATTTGTTAGTCCCCCAGAAAATAATGTAGTTCATGATCCATATTGAGGCCCCCTTCCACTGCTTGTAATTTCATAGTCCAGAGGGCCTCTTTGCATCGGAGGTATAATTCTAGATTGCCGCCCCCCGGGTTGGCTTCTATTTTCTCAATCCCACAAAATGCAATACATTTCTCTGATCCTTGTGCGGCACATTCATTGACATGTATATCAGTGGGATATCTGGGGTTGCGGTATCTAATGGCCCTCAAATGTTTATTAATTCTGTATTTCAGAGGCCTTATTGTGCTTCCGATATAGAAAAGGTTGCACTTACATTTCAACATCTATACCACGGATTTGCTGTTACAATTTATTATCTATCTTATTTCAAATTCCCTGCCCTGATTGCTCTCAAAGTACCTGGTATTGTCCATGGCTAATGAACATATGCTACAACAGCCATATTTGTGGAAGCCAAGCCATCTTTGTGAAAGCCAATTTTGTTTGATGATCTTTTTTGATAACTGGGACTAAGAATAGATCTGATATTTTTCGTCTATATGTAATGAGGGGACTGTCAGATAAAAATTTGTTCAGGGTTGTGTCTGCTTTGATAATTGCCCAGTATTTTCTCATACGTTTTCTCAGAATGCATGATGTTTCATTATAGCTGGTTATTATTCTGACTAGTGGAGTATGCTTGTCCTTCTCAAGTCTGTCTTTCAAAGTGTCAGTCCTGTTGACCTTGTTAATCCTTGTCTCTGCCTTCTTTGAATCTTTGTTTCCTCCCATTCCTACATGTAGTAAAATCCCTGTCAGTACTACAGTTTCTTCTGGCTCTTACTAGTTCTTCATATGGTATAGACTCAATCTGGTGTCTTGGGTGTGCACTCCCTGCGTGTAGCACTGCATTGCAAGAGGTGAGTTTTCGATATAACCTACTTTAGATTTGGTTGTCCTCAATGAATAGATTCACTTCCAAGAATTCAATTTGTGTGTGACTCAGATTATAAGTGAAGTATATACCCATGTTATTAGTATTGAGAAATTCACAGAATTGCAGCAAATTGTCCATGGAGCTAGTCCAGATCATAACGTAATAGTCAATTATTGATTGACTCCAATTTGTTCCCTTTGGGCCCCAGATCCACTCCTCCTCAAACCAACCCATGAACAGGTTGTCATACAAAGGACGGAACCTGGAGCCCATTGCAACACCTATTACCATTGTTTTTCAAAATTATTTCAATCATAGAGATGATCATCTTAACATGTTGCCATTGACTTGATGGTTTCCTGTTGAGAAATGTCTGTTCTGCCTGAATACCTAGGTCAGTCCTGATATTGATGTACAGTCCAGTAACATATAATATTGCTAAAATCATGCCATCCTTCCAGGTTATGTTGGTTATGGTGCCCAGAATATGTTTTGTATCCCTTATATAAGATGGTAGGTTTTTCACTATAGGTTGCAAGAATGTATTTACATACAATGAGAGTTTCTCCATAGGTCCACCAATACTGGATATAATGAGTCGACCAGGTGGAAATTCTTTTTGTTTGTGCACCTTGGACAATTTGTATAGACATGGGTATCTTGGTTAGTCCACCTTGAGAAAGAAAAATGTATCTTGGTCTATAAGTCCTTTATTTAGCCACTCCCTCAAATGTGTGTTGATAAGTTGGGTTAGGTATGGAATTGGATTATCATTCAGTCTTTATTAATATGTGGGATCTCTTGATTATGAGAGAATCTCATTGTTGTAGTAAGATGTATTCATGATAACAATATTTCCCCCTTTATCCGCCTCTTTGATGTTTATGTTTTGAAGCTGGGATAGCTCTACCAGTGCTTTGCGCTAATAGGGGGGCAGGTTGTTCCTAGATCCTTTCTGTTGTGTCTGTTTAGAATGTAACCTTTTGTACATGTTATCCAGGACTAGTTTATGAAAGACATCAATATTATTTCCACTGGGTAAAGTTGGAGTCCATCTTGATTTATTTTTAAGTCCACTAGATATGGTCAAGTCTGTATCTATGATAGCAATAATGTTATAGTCGGAACCAGCTTACATCATCCCCAAACAGGAAAAACCATACCATTGTTTCACAACACAGACTGTAATTCAAATACTCTGGTCTACTACATAAAGTGCCCTTGCGGGAAACTTTATGTCGGTAAAACAGAGCAAAAATTAGAAGTGAGAATTACCGAACACAAAAGCACCATTAGAAACCGGTCAATCAAAAGTCCTCTAGCAGTGCACTGGAAGGAGGCTAAGCATAGCATAGCCCAACTACAGTTTTCGGCATTAGAACAGGTTTACCATTTTGAAGGCACAGATCTTACAAGATCTCTACTGCAGAGAGAGATATATTGGATAAAAAGGCTAGAAACACAGGATCCCAAAGGGTTAAATGAAAAAAAAGATTTTTCATGTTTTCTATGAGGATGTATATTGGCTTGTGCACCAATAGAAAATGTATGTTGTAATGATTTTTCTGGAATGAGTTCATACCTTTCAATTCACATTCACAATTGTTTACACTACCGGGACACATTGCATGTTTTTCAAAACATTTTTTATTATTTTTGTTTTCTTTGCGCCACCCACTTAGAGCATCTGAGCATTGTTTACAGAGAACCGGCTTTGATTTAATGCGGGTTTGGCTCCCGATCACGTGACCATTGAGTAGCCAGGAAGAATAGCCATGTTCGCCGCTCAGTTGACGTTCTAGTCTCAGATTCACGGAAGTGAGAGAAGCGAGTGAGTTGATTGGATTGGGAGGTAAAATACCGATTTTTAAGGGTCTGTGGCACTCTTAGGAGTGCCACCTACATGTGGTTTTTCCGAATCGGTAAATATACCGATTGGATATTTTACAGATTCTGTAAATTTACCGATTTGGTAACTTTACAGATTCGGTAAAAATATAGTCCCCCTACATCTGGAAACCCTAATACCAGTCGGTAACGGCTGAATTCGGACGTTACCGACCGGTATTAGGGCTCCTACATCTGACCCCAAGACTCTCATCTCATCCGAGGAATTCTCCTTGTTTTTCGCAAATAAAATCAAAACCCTAGGTAACAAACTCAGTGCTGACT